>NW_025933647.1:262723-387786 GCF_000764305.2 Hyalella azteca
TGGTGTGTATAGAAGGTAGAGTCTGGTAGATTTATAGGACATGAAACTAGTAGATCTATTGATAGTGCTGTGCACTGTGCAATCAGCTACCTATCTGTTATGTGACTCTTCAATGTTTAGGAGATCTGCATTCCTGAAGTGTTTTAGTATATTGAAGCCAGTTAAATGGTCAATATTTAGCTCATTACCTTGCTCCATACAAACTTTACAAAGCTAATGAATAGACATCAATAATTGTTTACCCAAAAATCCCTAAGTGGTAAACACCACCTAGTCCTGTTGGCCATTATTGGAGGCAATAAGTGCCCTTTTTAGCCATCCATTATGATCCATATACTGTTATTGTTTGCAGGCTAATTGCAACATAAAAAATAACACCTCAAAAAAGACAAAAAAGCTGAAAAAATCAAAAAAATCAAATAAATCAAAAAAATCATGAAAAAATCAAAAAAATCATTGATTTTTTATTTTTTTGATTTTTTTAAAAAAATCAAAAAAATCGCCAACCCTGGAGCTAGCAATTTATGGTGAGTGAACCTAGAGTATAGACCTGTATTTTGCACATTTTAATTAAAGTTTAATTTAGCTAGTAAAAAAATGGCATTTTAAATAAAAAAAAGTAGTCTAAGTTACCCCATTTTACCAGGCTGTAAAGTAGGGCCTTTCAGCTCGAGATATCGGCGTCTTTTCCAGCTCTCCATCAGCCAACTCGACCTTAAATCGGCGTCCATGGCCGATCATAAACTATGGCTCAGGCAGCCATGACCGATCATAAACTATAGATTGCTCGATTAGCCCCGCTGTCACTGCACGCATCTTCAGCTTGATTGATTGCTTGTATCTGTCACCCGATCACAATGTGCATACGTCTGGCGCGCCCAATGCTACTGCTCAAATAACTTGTCAATATATTGTGTTCCAACGCGATCTATTGTGTTCTAACGTGATCTATTGTGTTCTAATGTGATCTATTGTGTTCTAATGTGATCTATTGTGTTCTAACGTGATCTATTGTTTTCTAACGTTATCTATTGTATTCTACCACAATCTATAGCGTTCTAACGCGATCTATTGTGTTCTAACGCGATCTATTGTGTTCTAACGCGATCTATTGTGTCCTAACGTGATCTATTGTGTTCTAACGTGGTCTATTGTGTTCTAACATGATCTATTGCGTTCTACCGCAATCTATAGCGTTCTAACGCAATCCATTGTGTTCTAACGCAATCTATTGTGTTCTAACGCGATCTATTGTGTTCTAACGCGATCTATTGTGTTCTAACGCGGTCTCTTATACACATCTAGATGTGTATAAGAGACAGGGACTGAATATCATGCACGGCAATCGTCACGGTCCAACCTACACTCAAGAAGTCTCGGATTTTTGCTAGGTGTCCCAGAATGCTGATACTTGGCCGGTCAGTGACATCTAGTTCCCAAAGAACGTGGCATTTCTTATCCAAAAGATCAGCGAGATCCAAACTAGGCATTTCAGATAATTGTTGAGAAACGGTTTTTAGTTTGGTTTCTTTGCTCATAGAAGAAGAGCTTGGAGTCTTGGAAGTTGCTCCTGGCAACTGTGAGGCGTTCTTAGGATGATCGATTGATGCTGGATAAGCAAGGTCTGTCAAATCTTTCAGCTGTCTCTTATACACATCTAGATGTGTATAAGAGACAGGTCACACGCCGTGCACGGGACGGTGCAGGGATGAAGTGTGGCCAGTCACACGCCGTGCACGGGACGGTGCAGGGATNCATCTATGGTTTGGGTTGGATTGGTTAGGATTGCATTGGGTTGGGTTTGGCTGAATTGGATTGGGTAGCATTGGGTTGGGTTGGGTTTGGTTGCATTGGGTTGGGTTCAGTTAGATTGGCTTTGGTTCAGTTAGATTTGGTTGGGGTCAGTTAGAAAAAGGTTGTTTGAATTTGGTTGGGATGAATTGGGCTGGCTTGGTTCAGGTGACACGACTAATGATGTAGTGTTTATTTAAAATGATTTATCACAAGCTGCTTTGTTATCCATTGTCATTGCCGTGAGGCTCTCATAACGCAAGCACTCAAATACATGCACTTGGAACCATCAGAACTGCGCGCTACATCGAGTAAGTGGTGCTGGTGGCTCACAGCCATCAGAACTGCGCGCTACATCACGTAATTCCGGTGGCTCTGAGCACAAATGCTTGGGTGCTCAAATATACACTCTCACAGAATCAGAACTGCGCGCTACAGCGCGTAGTTCAGGTGGCTGTGACCGCGTATGCTTTGGTGCTCAAATGTAGCTCTCACAGCAAGGAACTGCGCGCTACAGCGCGAAGTTCATGTGGCTGTTGAGGCGTATGCTTGGGTCAGTGGGTGCTTAAATGTAGCTCTCTCAGACATTGGAACTGCCCGCTACAGTGCATAGTTCAGGTGGCTGTGAGCGCGTATGCTTGGATGCTCAAATGTAGCTCTCACAGCCATCAGAAAAGCGCACTACAGCGCATAGTTCAGGTGGCTGTGACCGCGTATGCTTGGGTGCTCAAATGTAGCTCTCACAGCCATCAGAACTGCGCACTACGACACATAGTTACGAAACTTACGATCGTAGTGTGTAGATCAATATGGCGATTGTAAATCGTGATTTATGGAGAAGCATAATTGGCGATTGGCGTCCAGTGGCATCCACCTCGGTGTCTTTGGTCCATGAAATCAGCATCCTTGACCTATGTTGTGCCATGCTTTACAGTCTGGCCATTTTACAGTATGATAATACTGGTACCGTCAACTGGGGCTACTCGGGACAGATTTGATTGTTTTTTTTGTTAATAACTGTTAATAACTTCTTACGATGAAACATTTCATAAACAAATTTAGGCTCATTTTATAGCTCTTTGCGAGGGCTATCGAATGGCATTGTCAAAAAAATTCCATATGCTATTCGTAAGGTGCCAGATGCAAAATAAAGATTGTCTCAAGTAGCCCCGTTGGTTGGGCTACTCGGGACAATGGGAATAAAACTTCATTTCAAAACATTTGAAGCATGCATCCATTACTAACAGTACTCTGAAGTCCTCCTCTTTCATTGTAGACGATGTAGAGGTAGAATAAATGACATTTTCTGTGATTTTTACTCGTTTGTCCTTTATTGATATATTACCATATACATTGATTGCCGTATTATTGATGCAATATTACCATATCCATGAACATGCCATTGAGCATTTACAACAGCCTTGTCCACTGCAAGCTTCATATCAGCAGCCTTATAGCATTTTTTTCGTATCTGTAAGCTTACAGGACGGCTCGTAATTTCACATCATTTTAATTGGGTTAAGTGAATTTACTATGGTAAAAAAGATAGTGAAAAACATACCTGAAACAGAAAGGAATGTTTCAGTGACAACCAACGTATCTTTTGGAGAAATAAATCATAGTTTAGGTCAATTACTTTTCATTCTATGATGCCTGGTGCACAATTCTATACATGACATGCTATGCACAATTTTGTGATGACCGATTATGCACTAATTTTTTGATAAGTGAAATTTTTTTTGCTGAGCAAGGAAAATGTGATCAATATTCTTTGTTTTTAATCAATTTTTTCGTAATTGGAGACTTTGATGGGAGACCCCATAATGAGGGAATTGGAGACCCCATAATGAGGGAAATGTGACTACCTAATGGCAGCCCTGATGGGGTAATATTGACTGGCTTGGAAATTAAGTTAAAATTACCATATATAAGACTCTGTAGAGTCTGAAACATAAAGAAAAAACATAAATAGGCTGTCAAATTTTTTTCAAAAAATTACGCAAACAAAAAAGTCTTAGAATTCTGTTTTACATATATGTACCAAGTTTCAAAGTTATCCGTTCGTAAATAACCAAGATAAAATTTGGGGTAGACGCTCCCCTTAACCTATTAGATATGCAAACTTTTCAAATCTTTCTATTATGTTATGTAGCCTCAGTATTAGGCCTTTAATGCCCATTGACAAAATTTGTCTATGTCAAATAGTTTTTGAGTTGTGGGGGTTTTTGTTAAAAAAATGAAAAGTGGTCTAAGTTACCCCGCCGGTCTAAGTTACCCCATTTTACAGTACTCTACTTATAGGACTCAAAAATGAACTTGAGGGCATGGTGGCAGGGAATTATTGTGAGTAATTATCGGTCCACCACCGTGCGGCGGTCTTAACCCTTCGCAAGGCGCATGCCCTTGGCCCTTGGGCCCCTCTTGCAAGTTGTCATGTCTAAACTCAACAGTTCAACCCCATGGTCTCATCACAACTCCCTTTAGAAATTTGTGGAGTTTTGAAATTAATATAAATAAATCAATAAATATTTGAACTGGTAAATTCCTTAGTTACTTACGCTGGTTCCAGAATGATATCAATGACGTAAAAAATGACAATGACATAGTCAACTGTCAAATTTGACATATTTTTTGATGATCTCACCACGTGGCATGCATTGTCTCTCTTTGGATCTCAATATTTTCCCACTAGATGGCCAAGACCTAGTGTTTTTGCAGTATTTCGGCATGCAAATGTATGACGTCACCATTTCAACCATCAATGAACGCATGGAACTAAAACAAAGCTTAATATAAAGGAAAAGCTGGAGAGGTGACGGAATTACCTACGATGTCGGAATATACCGCGTTTACCCCATTTGCAACACATTGCTTGCCAAAAAAATTATGATTCTTCTAGAAAATGGTTATGCTTTCCTTAGCAAGTTAGCATCCTTTCCATTCAAATGCAAAATTTTTATTCTGTTTATGCTTAATTATGCCATGTCCTGAATCATGAATGTTTTTTTTTTTTTTTGTAATTGCCCTACCCAAGCTGCAAATAAAAGCTAAGCATCTTAAAAATACCAGGGTGCAGACGGTGGAAGCAGCGTTGCCAATATATGGGTTTTTAAGCCCAAAGCGTCGCTGACCATTTTCAAGATGAAAGCCTCAGCCATGATTCTAGCTCTGCTCAGTCCTTACACTTTTACCTCGTAATTCATGATGTTAGAACTTCGATGTTCAAATGTTGACACTACTGTCAAGTGTCAATATCACAATCAAAATTATTTTACAATCAGAAATATGTTATAATATCACAATCAAAAATATTATTCACAAATAACCATCGATTTCAATGCAAAACTAGTCCCATCTTCACTGCTGTGGCCAGTGGCTTTGTTTACATATGGCTAGCGGTGACATCACACACAAGAACACGTGGTAGCTACATCGATTGTGACAAAACAAATGCAATATTTTGCTGCACCACAAACAAATAAATGTAAATAATTAGTAATGGAAAATGTGTTGCTGCAACATTTTGAGAGACTGTGCCTAAGCAGAATAATATATTGTTATTATTATTAAAACAAATGAAGCGACTGGTATGGAACTACCTTTCACTTCGGTGAAAGGTAGTTCCTTTCATTGCCACTGCTGGCACTAGCATCTGGATTTTGATGCATCAACTTGTTTAGTATTCAAACAATTTAATATCTATTTCTTACTGCACCACAAGTTAATACATTTAAATAATTAGTAATGGAAAATATGTTGCTGGAACACTTTGAGAGACCAGACGTAAACAGAATATGATATTATATTATTAGCAAAGATACTAAACAATAAAGTACCTAGTTCATTTGTTTGCCGCTGCTAGCGCTGGCATCTGTATCACTGTAGCGGGTGTAGCCTGTATATGAAGCTTCTATGGGTAATATTAATTCAGCATGAAATTATGGAGATACAACTTCTATGATTAATTTGAATCATAAAAATTAACCTAATGCAAGAAATTAGCAATCAATAATTCAACGTTGTTTTGTAAGTTTTGTACCAACGGAACTACTGAAAACTACATTAAATACGTATTGGCAACTTAAGCTAAAAAATGCACTGCAACTGCAATCAGCTGTGAGAGAAGGTGCCAGAAAGCGCAATGGATTCAATTTAGTCATTTTTGATTTGAAATCGGTCTCAGTTCTTTGGACTAGGAGCGTAAATTTCAGTGTAAAACCTATTAAAATTTTACGTTTCTGCATGGATTTTGATGCTGTTAGCATTGAAATACTTGACAGTATCTCTGATGCAAGAAATACTGGCTAAATACATTTTAATTTAGAAATTAATGTCAATCAAAAATTCAAAATTACTGTTGTTCAGGGCTATGTTGGTTCTTGCGAACCGATTGTTGCATCCAGTTGCTTATATTTAAGCAAGTATTTCTTGCATCAGAGATAATTCAAAGTTTGTTAATGTTAACAGCATTATAATCCATGCAGAAACGTACATTTTTTTATAGATATTGAAAATTTAGGCTCTATGACTTGTACCGTAAAATGAGGTTAGTTTGATCGGCGGGGTAACTTTGACCACTTTTTGTTTTTTTAACAACTCAAACCCCAAAACTCAAAAACGATTTGACATAGAAAAATTTTGTCAATGGCCATCAAAGGCCTAATACTGAGGCTATGTAACACAATAGAAAGATTTAAAAAGTTTGCATATCTAATAGGTTAAAAAATCAATAATGTGACCCACAAAAAAGAGCTACCTATTATTTAAAGCCTGTAGGAGTACCCCCTCCAATTTTTTTATTTTTTGGTAAAATAACTCCAGGTTTTGATGCATTGTAGTAGAACTCTTCTAGTTACATATGCAAAAGACAAATTTTAGGAAAGTGTCATAGTTTGCAAATGGGGGGCGCCACCCCCCAATGGGGGAACTTTGACCACCTAATGGCAGCCGTGATGGGGTAACATTGACCGGCTTGGAAATCAAGTTAAAATTACCATAGGTACCTATATAACATATTTTATGTTTGATACACCTATTAATGTTTTTTCTTTATGTTTCAGACTCTACAGAGTCTTATATATGGTAATTTTAACTTACTTTCCAAACCGGTCAATGTTACCCCATCACGGCTGCCATTAGGTGGTCACATTTCACCCATTGGGGGCAGTGCCCCCCATTTGCAAACTATGACACTTTCCTAAAATTTGTCATTTGCATATGTAACTAGAAGAGTTCTACTACAATGCACCAAAACCTGGAGTTATTTGGAGTTATTTTACCAAAAATAAAATTGATTTTACCACCCAGTCAAAGAAACCCCAGGAGCTGGGGTAACAAAGACCATCACTTTTTTTTTTAATTACATCAAAACTATGAGAGGCAGGAGCCAGCAATTTTTGGTGAGTAAAGCTTGAGTATAGACCTGTATTTTGCATGTTTCAATTTAAGTTTAACTTATCTAGTAAAAAAGTGGCATCATTTTGAAAAAGAAAGTGGTCAAAGTTACCCCATTTTACGGTATACCGGTACTATGTGTATAGGATTTCAAATCGATGCATGCGTTCAAATTTAAATAAGGCCCACCCACGGCCAGTGTAGCTGTCAGCTCACCCTCTTCAGAAGTGTGAAAGCTTTTGCCGGTGAAGGTGTGTTTTACGATTGGTTTATAAAGAAGCGTTGATCAGTTCAAAATGACATAAGACCAGGTTCTTTTGAATAACCTATAAAATTGCACCATGTACAAGGTTGCATGCACGTGTTACCCCAAATAACTAATTTTACCATAAAAACAGTCTGATTGTACAGCAAGTGTCAACTGAACATGTGATGATGCAGTCTGACCGCTCTAATGTAACCGCAACTACATTTGGTTTACATTTTTTTGGCAGGAACTCATCGCAACCAATTTCCGGACAAGCTTTACTGCATCCTGATCTATCCAACGTACCGGAAACCTTACTTTTTGTCTAAATAGTGTGCCAAAGATTGACAAATATATTAAATGCAAGAATTACAATCTAAATGTGTCGGCAAGATCTTCTGAAGGCATAAATTTTGTTACTGAAGCGTCACCAAAGATCTTGCAATATTCATCCATTCTCTGCACAGTAGCAAAAATACATTGAAGAGTTTAGATTTTTTCCATTTTTCAACACTGTGTGACTCAGTTGAAAATATTCCTCACTGTATGCTTATATTAAAATAAAATCTTCCCCTTTTAAATAATTTCCCAAATTTAAATAATCAGACACCTTCTAAATAAATTTAAGTATTTCTTCCATCTTTCTTAACTGTATGGCTCAGTTTAAGTTATTTTAGAAACAATCAAACAGAGGACCCTCCTCCTGAAGTCCTAAAATGCGCTCTACTCATACTCCAGGTATGATATTTGTTATGATATTGAGGCTTCATAATCTTTATTATAAATATATTTTCATGCAGAGAAAACTAGGACACACACAAGAAAAGGCTCTGCTCTCAGTGAATCAAAATAAATTAAGTAATAACATATATATTTACATATATACTGCATATATCTATACCATAGGTAGGTACAACATTTCGATATACTAATCATTAAATAATTCCTAAACTTCATGTTGTCTTCATAAATATTGAAAATAAATTGACTGTTCAAATTAAAAAATAATTGCTTTCATGGTTCATTCATAAGAACCTGGAATGTGTAGAATTTAATGAATGGATAAAGGTTTAAATTTGGATTGATATTATTTATCATGTATAGTTGACTCCCCTTTGTGTAATTTATCCTTGCATTAAAAGCTATTCATTATAAATTTCTGTAGATAACCATACCAGAGTCCAGTGCAGTGTTCAGCAACATACAGATTTGTATCATAAATTTGTGTTGGTATTACAGTTCTGATCATAATATAACTAAATTTGTGGAATTATATTTCTCCAGTATAATTTCCTAATTTCTTATATTGGACATTTGATTCCTGTCCAGCTTGTGTGTTGTGTTATTACACCTGACTTGTCATCATCAACTTATACTGCATCTAATCTGGTATTAAGTGCGATGTTGTCAATATTTGGTCTGCAGTTTTTATTGATTACAATTTCCCCCACCAGTGGCTGGTCCCAATGCCAGGACACCTCTGCTTCAGTCCACCATTGAGAACAATGATGTGGAGACCAGAGTTTACAAATCAAGATTTTATGTTCTTGGAGTATTTTCCCTATTTAGTTGTTTTTTGGTGAGTTAGATTGTATCCATATTATAATGTATACATATTATGTTTGGCACTAATTCCTCTTGAATTGATATTTTTTGTAAAATTTTTCTCATTTTACAACATTTTGAATGGCATACTTAGTTCTAGTTTGTGATTTTCTTGAAATAATCAGCCCTTTTTGAGGTCTAAACCATATTTATATACTAATGCAATTCAAAGTTTTTATAAAAGTGCATATTTCCATTATAGTTGTTAATATGTTATCAGTTCACCATTGTAACCTATTTCAAATTTTAGAATAGTTTTTGGCCAATTGATAATTCTTGCTTAACTTGTTTTAGACTTGGCAGTTCAATACATGGGGACCTATCAATGAGAGTATAGTGGTAGCCTACCCAGAGTGGTCATCTGCCACAGTTGCACTCATGCCCAACCTGACCACTGCAATATTTGTGGTGTTTGTGTGGCCCGTGTGCTGGCTGGTTGAGAAGCTAGGGCTGCGAGCTGCTATGCTGAGTGCCTGCTCCATCACCTCCGTTGCTCTAGCTCTGCGCTGTGCCAACCAAGACCCCACAACTTTCACTGTGTAGGTGTTACTTTATGGTAACGATCATACACTGATTGATTAAATGATTCTCATTTTAATTTTATTTTTTCATATAAGCCTATTTCAAGTGAAACTCCAATTATAGAAATTAGGTATTTCTTCAATAACTGTAGGAAATTCTAAAAATTTTATTCTATCTTTATCTTTACTACCAATTCTGGTTCTGCTGTGAAATAGTAGTTAAAATATCTCATTTTAGTCCAGGCTACTGTGTATCATACTCATTCTCATACATAAACTATTTTTAAGCACCTATTGTGTTATTTTACTTGTCATGTATGGTTAGGATTGTTGTGCTTAAATGTATTTGAGGTTTGGCTGTCATATTGCGCATGTTGTCAGCATCCCTACACGGAGTCACCAAGACCATTATGCATGCTGTGCTACCACTGCAACGACACGATGGTGACGAACGACACGATGCACTGCTTGCTGTGCTACAACTGCTTGCTGTGCTACCATACCACTGCATGTTACAGGTTATGCATGGTGTCAGCGTCGCTGCAGGGAGTCGCTATGACCATCATGCTGGCTGTGCCACCACTACTTGCAGTCGACTGGTTCCCTCCCCACGAGAGAGCTACATCCCAAGGTGCTCGTCTTTTAACTCACCGATTAAATTAAACTAACTCATTAAGTTTTTTTATATCATTAAATTGCGATTAAATTGAATAATTAAAGCATTGCTAGGATGATTGGGATATTTTTTTAATGGGCTTTTGGTAACATTGACTTAGGTAACTTAGTTTTCAGAATATGAAGATGTCAGCAAACGTTTTGACTAGATTTCAAAGCCTTTAAACCCATTTTTTCTGAAACAGCAGTTTACCTTCATGGAACTCTATTGTTTAGAAATATCATTATAAATTTAAGCCTGGTGCTCTGTGCTCATTGCTCATCATTTCAGCTATTGAACATGATTCCAAATTAAGCCTGCTATTAAATTGTACCTACATGAAGATAAGAAAAAAGCAGTGGGAATAACTAGCTAACTTAATATAGTAAATAATTGTCAGATATGAACTAGGCAAATGTGTCTCTGATCATGCCATCTAGTACGTATATATACCTATATACTATGTTGAAGTATACCATACGTACCTAGTATGCTTTGGTTTAAACTTTAATTTTATGAGTTAACTTTATATGTCATGGGGCAAACCAATTATTTGGTTCTTGACCTCAAATCTGGAAAATATTGCTGAGAATAAATGAGAGCTTCATTTTACAATAAATGAATATAACCATGTGCCAGTAGAGTCATATACCAATAAATGAATTGGACAGACTCGTATTAAAATATTGGGTGATAAGCTTTGGAAAACATTCCACCAGTGACAAGAATCTTTTATCATCGGTTAATTAAGAAGCTGAACTCCAGTATCTCCATCACTCGTAATACAATGCCTGTCATTAGAAATGTACCTAATCCTGCCGTCAAAAGTCTTTCCCAACATTGCTGCTCTTATGTCATCTTTCTTGAAAATGTTGAGGTAAATTTAAAGTTGTCTTTGCTTCTGTGAGATGCCTAATGACCTGACTAATGTACATCAGCTTGACAAATGTAACGTTCTGATTGTATTGCTCCAGGGCTGATGTTCGCCATGGAGCAGCTTGGCAAGTGTAACGTTCTGATTGTATTGCTCCAGGGCTGATGTTCGCCATGGAGCAGCTTGGCAAGTGTAACGTTCTGATTGTATTGCTCCAGGGCTGATGTTCGCCATGGAGCAGCTTGGCAAGTGTAACGTTCTGATTGTATTGCTCCAGGGCTGATGTTCGCCATGGAGCAGCTTGGCAAGTGTNTCATGTACATCAGTGAGTGGCACATCATGTACATCAGTGAGTGGCACATCATGTACATCAGTGAGTGGCACATCACCTCCCTCATGTACATCAGCTCTAGGTACTTCTCCACTCACTGTAATTGCACCATGAAATCACTGTAACATGTAATGCAGCAAGGTAACGTGTAATGTAACAATGTAATATGTAACGCCATAATATAGCATGTAACATGTAATGCAGTAAGGTAACGTGTAATGTAACAACGTAACCTGTAATGCCATAATGTAACCAGTGATATAACATGTAACATGTAACGAGCAGCCACGGCCGTGTGCTTGGCGCTGTCAGTGGCGGTGATCCTTTATTTCCCCGCCCGCCCTCCCGTGCCGCCCTCCGCTGTCGCCGCCGCTGACCGCACGCCCCTCCTGGAGGGCCTCAAGGGCCTCCTCAGGTAGTGCACTCCCTAGCCTCACCCCAGTCCAGGGCCTCACCCCAGTCCAGGCCCTCATCCCAGTCCAGGGCCTCACTCCAGTACAGGGCCTCACCCCAGTCCAGGGCCTCACCCCATTCCAGGGCCTCACCCCAGTCCAGGGCCTTACCCCAGTTCAGGGCCTCACCCCAGTCCAGGGCCTCACCCGTCAGGTCCCGGAGTGGGGACAGGTCCCGGAGTGGGGTCAGGTCCCGGAGTGGGGTCAGGTCCCGGAGTGGGGACAGGTCCCGGAGTGGGGTCAGAAGGGCCTCAGTCATACAGTACAGCACAGTTCACACGACCTCCTTAACAACGAAATATATTTCATTGAGAACATAAGTACCTCCTTTGACATCGTAAGAGACTAGGCTGCATCTAGAAAATGGATATGCATCCTAACACATCACCTAGAGTGTCTATTTTGTTGCGCTGAATTTATTTATTTATTTCTTATTTTCCATCACAAACCAACAGGCCATCAATCACACTTGCCATCTTCAATCACAACCATAGTTTCTACTTCCTCTGACAATCCATAATCATTGCGATGGTAGTGAGAGAGTTGTTATGGTAGTGACAGGGTTGTTATGGTAGTGGCAGCGCCGTGTTATGGTAGTGGCAGTGCCGTGTTATGGTAGTGACAGTGCCGTGTTATGGTAGTAGCAGTGCCGTGTTATGGTAGTGGCAGTGCCGTGTTATGGTACTGGCAGTGCCGTGTTGTGGTAGTGGCAGTGCCGTGTTATGGTAGTGGCAGTGTCGTGTTATGGTAATGGCAGTGCCGTGTTATGGTAGTGGCAGTGCCGTGTTATGGTAGTGGCAGTGCCGTGTTATGGTAGTGGCAGTGCCGTGTTATGGTGGTGGTAGTACCGTGTTATGGTAGTGGCAGTGCCGTGTTATGGTAACTGGCAGTGCTGTGTTATGGTAGTGGCAGTGCCGTGTTATGGTGGTGGCAGTGCCGTGTTATGGTAGTGGCAGTGCCGTGTTATGTCGGTGGTAGTGTCGTGTTATGGTAGTGGCAGTGCCGTGTTATGGTAGTGGCAGTGCCGTGTTATGGTGGTGGCAGTGCCGTGTTATGGTAGTGGCAGTGCCGTGTTATGGTAGTGGCAGTGCCGTGTTATGGTAGTGGCAGTGCCGTGTTATGGTAGTGGCAGTGCCGTGTTATGGTAGTGGCAGTGCCGTGGTATGGTGGTGGCAGTGCCATGTTATGGTAGTGGCAGTGCCATGTTATGGTGGCGGCAGTGCCGTGTTATGGTACTGGCAGTGCTGTGTTATGGTGGTGGCAGTGCCGTGTTATGGTGGTGGCAGTGCCGTGTTATGGTAGTGGCAGTGCCATGTCATGGTGGCGGCAGTGCCGTGTTATGGTACTGGCAGTGCCGTGTTATGGTGGTAGCAGTGCCGTGTTATGGTGGTGGCAGTGCCGTGTTATGGTGGTGGCAGTGCCGTGTTATGGTACTGGCAGCGCCGTGTTATGGTGGTGGCAGTGCCGTGTTATGGTACTGGCAGTGCCGTGTTATGGCTGTCTCTTATACACATCTAGATGTGTATAAGAGAGTGGCAGTGCCGTGTTATGGTGGTGGCAGTGCCGTGTTATGGTAGTGGTAGTGCTGTGTTATGGTAGTGACAGGGTTGTTATGGTAGTGGCAGTTCCGTGTTATGGTAGTGGCAGTGCCGTGTTATGGTAGTGGCAGTGCCGTGTTATGGTAGTGGCAATGCCGTGTTATGGTGGTGGCAGTGCCGTGTTATGGTACTGGCAGTGCCGTGTTATGGTGGTTGCAGTTCCGTGTTATGGTGGTTGCAGTGCCGTGTTATGGTAGTGGCAGTGCCGTGTTATGGTAGTGGCAGTGCCGTGTTATGGTAGTGGCAGCGCCGTGTTATGGTAGTGGCAGTGCCGTGTTATGGTCCTGGCAGTGCCGTGTTATGGTAGTGGCAGTGCCGTGTTATGGTAGTGGCAGTGCCGTGTTATGGTAGTGGCAGTGTCATAACATGTTTCATGCATACCACACTTACGTACCAATGCACGACATCTACGTGCCTATTTGCTCACCTTCATGTTCCACCTATACATCTTTCGTGCCCAACTTTCATCGTGCATTTGCTGCAGTCTCACTCACTTTATACCTCAAAACTGATCTCATTCTTCTCTCTTTAAAAGTACTCCATCCCATGTCCCCTCTCAGGGCCTCCGTCTGGGGCCTCCTAGTGTCAAGCTCGCCATTCTATTCTGTACCAATTGCAGTTTATCTAGCTCACCATCACTACATGCCATCACATGCAATCCATCCATAACACCTGGAACTGCCACACTCTTCCACACGTTCCTTTAATACTTCATACTCACTCACTCTCACGTTAATGGTAGTGTAGGTGACAGGATCGTCTTGTGACAGGGATGGTCAGGCGTGGTTGGTCATCGTAAGCTACTTATGATGACCTTACGATATTTACTTACAATGGCCTTACGATACTTATGATGACCTTACCTTACGATACTTACGATCACCTTACCTTACAAAAATTACTCAGGAAATTTGCAGGAGGTGACAGGATCGTTTTGTCACAGGGATGGTCAGGCGTGGGTGGCCATCGTAAGCTACTTATGACCTTACGATATTTACTTACAATGACCTTACGACACTTACAATGACCTTATGATACTTACGATGACCTTACCTTACGAAAATTGCTCACTCTCACGTTGATGATAGTGTAGGTGACAGGATCGTGTTGTCACAGGGACGGTCAGGCGTGGGTGGTCATCGTAAGCTACTTCCTGTACTCCGGTCCTGTGTTCGTATGGGTTGCGGTTCTCAACTACTCCCTCCAGCCCTTCAATGTACATCAGGTTAGCCTAAACTCTAATTTACGATCGAAAATTATTCCATGTTACTTTTTATACTAGACGTGCTAATTCATTCACATTTAAATATTAAAAACTAAGATTATTAATTTTTTCCCCGTCCTGCTGGTCTACGCGTTGGAGTTGATATATTTAACTTGATTCTATTCTTGGTTACCCACAATCTAGCTTTTGCGTGCATTTTTAGTGCATTTTCTCATTTATGGAAAAAATGCACTATTATGCTCGCCATGTCTGTCTGTCTGTCTGTCCGTCCGTCCGTGACCTCAAGTTTTCGTCGACGAGAAAATGCGCTCTCTGTCACTCACTGCAGTGAGTACTGAGTTATAGTATTTTTTTTACCTTAACTTGAGTCTATAAAACTTGGCGTTAGCGTGGCAGTTGTGACGAGTAAGCTTATTGTTATGTTGCTTATAATTTTACACCCCGCCAGCCAGAAGGACGAGTCCATCTGGCTGGCGGGGTGGGCGATCAGTTAAATGAGCTTAACTAAAGTCAAATGAGCCTAATAATAATAATAGCCCATCAGTTGAATAATAATGAGCTTCAACAACAAAAAATTTCACGGTTGTGAGCAGGACGAGTCGATGTGGCTGGCGGGGACGGCCATCGTGCTGTCGTCCTTCGCGTCGCTGCTGTCGGGCCGCTACACGGACGCCAACTGTGGCCGCCTTAGGTGGGGGCGTGAGGGTCAGAGAGACGTTGGGGCGTGTGAGGGCGCCTGAGAGGGGCATGTTTGGGCGCCTGAGAGGGGCATGTGAGGGCGGCTGAGAGGGGCGTGTTAGGGCGCCTGAGAGGGGCATGCGAGGGCGCCTGAGAGGGGCATGTGAGAGCGGCTGAGAGGGGCGTGTGAGGGCGCCTGCGAGGGGCGTGTAAGAGCGCCCGGAGGTGTCATCGGGAGTCTCCCTCCGTCAGAAAGCTGTGGCTGTTATAGCATCGAGCACTTCCAATGAAGCTGTTATTTCAATAAAGTATTTTCATGTTATCCCTTTACGCCCTGAATTTCTGGGATGAAAATCGTAAAATTCACTTTTTCGGTTTTAAGTCTCACTTTAAAGCTGACATTCTGACCTATCCAACGGTACCAAAATCGTCTCTGTACGTTGATTTATGCCTTGACGACAGTTCGTGAAAGGGTTAGGGGTGGGGTTGGACATTGCCATTGGAAATTGAAAATTTTATTTCGGTTACTTACCAACAGATAACTTTGAAACTTGGTACACATATGTAAAAAATAAATCTAAGACTTTTTTATTCCTGTGAATTTTTCGAAAAAATGACAGAAAACGTGAAATTGTTGGAAAACCGATGTTTTTTTCTGTGTGACGAATTCGTCACGCAAGGGCGTAAAGGGTTATATTACGAAGGCATCTATATTTTCTTTTTCTACGCACATGATCCGTTTTTGCATCGATTAGCTGACGCGTTTATAGCAAGATTCAGTTCCAAGTTCTCATATTTTGTCGGCGCGATGTTGCTAAATATTGTTATCCATAATCAGGAAGCCGATGTTTTGCTTTCCTCCAGACCTACGCTGCTGGTGCTGCTTCTCTCCACAAGTGCCTTCTTTTATTGGTTTCTCCTGCTTTCTGAGGGAGTCATTGCTTATACCAAGTGTGAGTTGAATCAAGCTACATTATATTACTTAGTTTCGAGTAACAATATTTTAAAAGACCAAGACCGCAGCTTTTTGCAGTTTCCCTTTAGGAGAGCTTATGACGTATGAGTGCTCCTTCTAATTAGAACTTATTATTGCTGTTCCACTTTTTTCAATGCTAAGTTTCTACCCTAATTAATTGGCTTGCGAAAGTATCTAACGTCCTACAATCTCTATCCCTTTTGATTGTGTGCCACTACCCGCTGCCATGAGCAGTTAGTACTTTGCCTACCAACGTAATTCGCGTTAGCCTTGCCGTAATCTGCTACAGCATTCATGATTAATTTATCCGTTACCATGCCTTGAGATGCAATAGCATTAATCAATATATCCGGTACAAAAACACGTCCGCCTCTACTGACGTTAACAGCTTTCGCCAGATTTCGATACCAACATCATTGATGATTATGTATCTGTAGTAAAGGCCCGAATGAACGCTGGAGGTTTCTTCACGTGATATACGACAGGGCAAGTGTACGTGAGCGTGGTGTGCGGCATCTCGTGCCACATGGCGTGCGTGCCCGTGTTCTACGAGCTAACGTGATATACGTGACATACGACAGGGCAAGTGTACGTGAGCGTGGTGTGCGGCATCTCGTGCCACATGGCGTGCGTGCCCGTGTTCTACGAGCTCACGCAGGAGCTCACCTTCCCGTGCCCTGAAGTCGTGGTCGGCGGAGTCGTCGCGTTCGCGGACAGCGTCTCTGCGTCGGTCTTCCTTTTCGGTTACCAGTTCACCAAGACCAGTAAGTATTCTTGGTATCATTAGCATACATAATAACATTTGGTATTCTTGGTATCCTTAGTATCATTAGTAACATTAGTTTGTGTTTCAGGGGTAGCATTAGTAAACGTCCACATGTTTTGAAATGAACCATACCTCTTGGGTTGCCAGTTCAGAATGGTCTTTCTGGTCAGAAAATTTTTGGAGCTCTGTCATGATCCCTCATATAGTCATATCTGATATCTTCCTTACCATGACAGCTTTCATGCAAGTTTATTTCAATTGTATGGAGGAATCGCCAGTTTATCAACGAAACTATACACAAGTTTCTCAACTCTTTGCCAAACAAAAAACAATTTACGTCACTGTTATCAAATGTTATTTTTTGGTGGGTTCACGCTGTAGTTGCAGATGGTAGTTGTATTTTTTTTCTAAAGACTTCTTGTATATAACATGAGTGGCATTTGAATTGACTGTGCAATATACTGTAAATGTGATGATGTTCTCAGACTTCGGTTGGGTGCCCTACGTGCTGGTGCTGTCCAACGCGGTGACGGTGTTGCCGCTTCTCCTCGTCAAGGTCGAGTACTCGCGCTCAGAGCTCGACTCCCGCGGTCCTGGCGCTGTAGACGACACAACTTCATCCAACTACCTCTACGGCAGCATGGATACCTGCAGTTCTAACAGTGTACAGTCGTAGCATCTGCCTTGTACACGTAGAAACACTTCCTCCAACTGCCTCTACGGTAGCATGGATACCTGCAGTTCAAACAGTGTTGAGTCGTAATTATCTGCCTTGTACACGTAGAAACACCCGAGTTCGGTCCATGCGACCATGCATCATCAATTTCATCATGAATTTCTACATCTGGTCCCGTCTGATGGGAACCGTTCAGTATCTCCCTGAATTGCTTCTTTTATCTGCCACGCATCCAAGTCCTGGGTTATACCAAGCCGTTGATGAGTTGTAGCGATCATACTTTCCTTTCTTTGAATTTCTTTGCCGTTGTTTCTTCCTAAAAGAAAAACTGTGCAAAATATTTTAATTTGTCGTTCTTCAATGTCGAGAACATTTGATTTTAGCAACATTAAATGTCATGTCACCACGAATTGTAAGCGTTGGTGCGCTGCCTAAAGCACCAAGTCTGAAGTATAATGTACAGTCTTTATTGTGCTGATCATGGTTAGATCAAGTTATACAAGCGTGCTGAAGGTGAACAAGAGCTGGTTAACCAGCGTTTTGTTAAACTTAACTGCATTTAGCATTTATGTCTTTATCAGTCATTAACACCGCAGGGTACATGCATTATATTTATTTTCTCGTGCTCAATCTTGTACTTAGTTCAAACTATCTAGGATTATCACTTAAATCTTTGGGTTGTTATGGTAATCCTAGAAACTGTGCTCCAGTATATTGTTTTCCTCCTTATTTATCTGCATCTTATGTGCAAGTTCTATGGCTATATACTGTGTAATCTTATTAAATTGTCGTCATCTCAGCCGTTTAAGGCACCAAGAGAGGCGTTGAATCTTGCTCAAGGCTTGCTCTTCAGGCTAAAAATAATGAATTTCGGTTTGATTTTTAACAGGAGTCAAGATTTATTCTTGTAAGCATTAGAGTTCGCAGCTTGATCAAAAAAGATTTATGAGAATAACAAATTTAAAGCCAATGATGATCAAAAGAGATAAATGCAAAGCTGATTTCTTGAGTCACTATCTTGTCTGTTGGAGAATATCATCACAAGCAACTCCTGGATCGGTAAATTTGGTGAGACTCAAGCAAATTTCGCTTGTCCTTTATCGATATCCAGATACTGAGATGTGATATTATGTATATCTAATAACTTAGCAATACTGTATCGAGAGTATCGTGTTTCACTCTTCTCTGCCACTAGTCGAGTCCATTAAAATAGGATTGAATAAATGTCATTTTGTCTATACGACTTTAAAAGCATTTTGACGGACGTTAGAATGAGCCCAACGTTAAACGAAACTAGCGCAGTTGTTTGTTGTTATGGCCTTTCTGCTGGGATAGCTGAGAGCGGCGCAGTTGTATGTTGTGGCTCCCGTCGTAACTCTTATGTTGTGTTTGCTAATTGATTAATTCGAACGAAATTAGACATTCTCAGGCATTATAAAGTGATCATCAGGAATATAAGTGGCCCAGAAAGTGTATTATTTATTTGTTGTCCGTCTTCAGTTGAATTGTAGCAATAATTACCAATAATTTATTTCACGTCTATTCTCGTTGTAATGTTGTAATGGAATGCAAGGTTGTACGTTAACGTGCACCACTGAGGAGTTGAAAGTGATGCCGTGGCCCCAGGCTCAGCTGCCCCGCGTCCTGAGCTTCGCGCTGTTGGTCTCCTGACTGTGTGGCAAAAGAGTTGGGTTTTTGTGTGATGAATTCATGATTTTGAATTTATTCATGATGACTAACATTCATTTATTTTGTCAATCTGCGCATTTCTAAGCATTTCATTTCTATCGATTAGACGAATACCTCGTTGCCCACAAGTGCCTTCTTTATTAAGACACATTGTATAAAGCCGTTTGTAAACTTGTCATTTGGTGAAACACATTAATTGTTTTGCTGGACCGCAAAGACAATTGACTGACATTATGTAGCTGGTAGTTTGATGAAGCACAATGAGTGTGAGGACGTATCTGAACATTAGTAATTCCTCACATGAAAGAAAATACTGAAGAAGATCAGTAAACTTAATTGGACCGATAACAAGTGGCTGTTACATGAAACTATGTACCTCTGCACAATAAGCATGGCTGTCTCATATTCATTTATGCTGAAAGCATTTGTAGCTATCGTGATGTATCGCGCTGCGGCGGTCAGCTCAATAAGCAGGACTGTCTATTGTATGCACTTTGCTGTGTAAGTTTACAAGAAACTAATCGATAATATTGTAAAGTATGTGCAATTCAATTAATGTGTTGAGAATTATATGTCAGTTTATGGATGATACTGATACGCAAGTTATTGGTGATTAAGAACAATCATGTATTTACTGTTGAAAATGTTGATATTTACATTACATTTTATTGTCCGTGTCAGCAAGATTGTAATGTACGAAATAGCATTTTTATAATATTATTGTCCTCGTCGCCAGTTATTTGTTATTTTTTTTATTTATTCCAGTTATTTTCAGTGTTGCAGACGCCAAAATTTCAGTGTCTTAAGTTACGTCAGACGTATGACTCGTATATGTAATATTATTTATAACCCATTAAGCTAATAGCGCCATGATCGTATAGTCAGTTATGATCAGGGGACGAGCTTAAGTCAGCTCCCACATGATGAACTTTGTTCCTCACTACTTAATTTATTATTTAATATCGTACAAACTTTTGCTGTAAGGTTGCGGAATAAATATATTCTTTACAATACTTGTTCGTATATTACAGTTCATATATTTAATACCATATCAAACAATAACGTATTTAATGTTACGATAGATCACATGCACAATAATTATGTACAGTACAGTGGGGAAGAAAAAAGGACCACGGGCCATACTTTCAAAACTCGCCAAGTGAACGTAAGTACTTACACACTATTTTCTTGTCTATGATTGGTGGATTTTGCTTGAAAGGCCGTCAATAATTGACTGATAAACTTACGATGGCTTAACTTTTTTTGAAAGTATAGGCCCCAGTTAACTGCACTGTATCGTGAACTGTTGGCTGCTGCTCCCGCCCTGCTTCGCTCCGTCATTTAGGCTGGCATGAATTGCTTTGAGGTATATAAGGCTCCCTATTTTGCATATGATGTCACGCCAGACAATGTCATGGCGGATGAAGCACCAATTAAGCTTGTTGTATTATTAATAATGTTGAGGTTGTTGACTAATTTTGTCCCCGCGATGTCTTGTAAGTTGCTCGGAGCCAGAAGCTTGTACCTGATTTCCATCTTTTGGACCGCTCTGTCTTTCAGTCCGCCAACTGAACTGAAACGCGCATTTTTTGTTGACAAGCTGCATGAAAATTGGTTTGTACGCGCTGTAAGTTGAGGTTTTTGTAATATAAGTACCATTTCTACGACGTGATATTACTTCCTTAAGAAAATGTGTATTAGTAATTTAGTCACTGACGCTATCCGTGTACGAGTAACCAGGAACGTGAGGAGGCCAAAGCCTCGTTTGTCCCGCTCTATCGCCGCAGGTACTTGATATGAAACTATCGTGATGGTTTTCGCTCATTTGTAAGTAATATCGTGCACTTATTCATCAGTTTCGACCTGACTTACTTCGTTTGTAAAACTTCTGCAGCTTCCACACTCGTTACGTTCGGCACCGTAACGAAATCGAACTTGAAGCTTCTTTGATCATCACATCTCTCTTTTTATTTAACTCATCTTAATTCGCCTTCGGCCTCGTGACTGGTGATTATTATTTATATCAGGATAACTATTATAATAACATTGTTAAGCTTATTATTAGTTTATATCAGCATGCGTCGTTTGACGAGGAATTAATTGGTGAAGGTCTAATGTTTAACAATCTGCGCAACAATTAACGTTGAAAATATCCTCAGATGAGTAGGCTAGCTATATGCGGCCCTAACATCCTTGTGTTGCCTTCATGTATCTTCTGCTGAGTTATATGAAGTGATATTTCATAATAATGAATAGGAATTGTGTTCGCATTTCTGGCGCACACCTTCACTTAATATTGATAATATTATCTGTTCCTAATACCAGAAAATAATTGCTACGCTACTACTTCCGAACGTTAAGAATAAGTGTGCAGTTTTTAAGTCAATTACCCTGAATTTCAAGCTCCTTCACACTATCGGTTGGCATTGCACAGACGACTCGTGTCAGAACATTTTAAGCTGCAAATTAAACTTATTCTAAATTTCATTTTACATTGTCACTGCGATTGCATTTCAATGTTATTCTAACATTGCCTTTGATTCTTCAAGACGTATAAAGCAAAAGTTAGAATGTAAATTTTTAATTGTCTCTGCGAACAATAGATTGTTTGATATTTTAATCCTATAAATACTTATTGAGTGTGCAGACACGGCAGCGAATAATCGAGTGTGTTGTGTGCGTCTTGAGGTCAGTAATTTTCCAATAGGTCCCCCGCGATTTCCCTCCAATTGTTCAGCCTAATTAAGGCTACAGCTCTCATCATTCATCACCGTGCGCCCACCTGCTGACTGATATAATTTTTTTTTCCGATTGACTGAATTACGGAAGATTCCATCATTCATATTCAGTCAGTCTGTTACACCTGCCGAACGAGAGTACTCGGGTCAAGTCGGTTGGTATATAACCCCGTTTGTTTTATTACTTCAAGTGATGCTGGCCTCAGTCTTCCGGGTCTACTCGATGTAAATCATGGAGTTCTATATACTCGGATGGTAGCTCCGGAGCCTCATTCAACTTATGAGTTTTTGGTGCCACGTGATGAAGGTGCCCCGATAAATGTGATATTATTTCTTGGTCTGATTGAAACATGCTTAACAAATTTTTCCATGTTAGTGAGTAAATTATAAGAATTTTCGATCGTTTTATTAGAAATAAGTGTCAACCAATCCTGACCTTATCTTTTATTCAGAAGTTTGAGGAGCCAGCACAATCAAGCTTAGCAGTTCCTTTTCAGTATCTCCACAGTGCGGCTGGAATTAAGTTTCCAGCCGTCCAGTTTCCCAATAAACCTTCAAGCCACGGTGTTCACATACTCTTTGGGATGACAATTGCATAGAACTGTTAACGCGTAAAAAGAACTGTTAAATTGCAAAAAGCAGCTCTCCCCTATCGAATGTAGCTGCACCTGCACACTATTTTTTAGGCTGACATTCGTTGTACATCACCGAATGTCAGACAGAATTAGCACTTCAGTAACAGCAGTAATTCTAACGTGGCAACAACTAAAATCAGATCATCGACTTCATATGGTGTTTGTTTTGACGATTTCAAAATTTCAGCGAGCAAAATTTTGTTCGGGTCGCCTAGGCGGCGCTCCCTGGCTTCCGCGGTCTCGGATAGTACCGGAATTGTTCTATTGATGATAATATGGTAATAGCAGCGTCACTTAGCGTCTATCAGGCCGTCAGACTTGCCGCCGATTTTGAACATTATAAATATTTATTTGCTTGTTGCGGGTCTCGAACATGAATTCACTGGAACAATTTTGTTGTGCTTAACCGCCCGGCCTCCTCGCCGATTGACCAGAACTGTCGCAAGTAGCTGGAATCGAACCCGCAACTCCCTGCCCCAGTCATGGGTACTCTGAACTGTACATAACCACTGGGCCACCCTGCCTGTCCTCTCGTTGTGGACTGCCATGACAAGTCAAGATGAAAGGTGACATCTTGACCGCAGCGAGCGTCCCAATAACTGGCGATAGATTATTAATTTTCCTTTGCCTTTTACAATGAAAAATAAAAAAACAATTACTCGTGTGGGCGTTTTGATCCTCCCGCTTGTGCATCAAGTACAACGGTCAGTGGATAAATGAGAAAAAGAAAGTCCTTGGTACTCAAAATTATTAGGTCTGAAATTAAATAGTTAGTGTATGGGCAGATGTGTACATGGGTAGAATGCTCTTTGAAAACTAAATCACAAAGCAAATAACAATTATTAAGCGATCTCATGAAAGTGTAAAAGTGTTCGTGAGAGCTCGCAAGGTTTAGCTGGAGCGAGGATAACAACAGTCCATAATTCCTATTTGGGATAGTTCTTACAATTCTGAAGCAGAACGCAACAAAATGACCAGGAAATAGATTGAGTTTCACACACGATTGATGAAATGCTGAGAAGTTTTACGAAATTGGCTGACAGCTGATAAAATGTGCTTTAAAACAATATTGTTGGGATAGAGTCTCGAGACCACCAAGAAAGAGACTGCTGACCGCGACTCGTTCGATACGCTTCATCACTCACATGTTGCTGTAAGCCAATTATTTTTATGGTGAGAAAATATCTGGCTACAACAATCTGTACTTCGCATTTGTTCGTGCTGCATCTGAGTTTATGCTGCAAACGGTAGATTTGGTGGAAGGGAGTTGCTGCAATACTCAACACAAAAATAGTAAACATCTAAATAAAATAAGATACGGGCAATATTATTTCATGAATGTATTCCGCGATAACTCATGATTTAAAATTCGCATGTGTCTTTTAATTTTTAACATATTGTAACTGAAATCAGCTCTACGGAAAAGTACGAAGGGTCCGTATTCATTCATCTGTTTCATTGAAGCGCTTACATATGAATTCAGACTCAACAGGCTATAATGTGCCCAAAAGGTCGAGTTGAGGCATAACTTCACTGACAACCACAGAATTGGCTTTGGTGCGCTGACGCTGAGTCGCTGAGCGCTGACTGGACAGAGACTGGCAGCAGGCAGACTGCTTACTGCTCCAGTTGCCTTGAGTCTGTGGAGGAGAGAGGTTACGACAGAAATAGTCTCCTAAATCCAGTGTTGAAATAGACGACGTAAGAGGTAAATCTGAAATAATTAATTTCGAGATGTATTTAGTCATCAACTTACTATCGCAATTATATTGTTGTGAACCAGCTTGATACATATTAAGACTTATTAACTTGGCTTAGGCTGTTTGCCCATTTCGAATGTTAGCTTTGGCATTGTTTCGAGTGAAAATCTGTATTGGGAATGAACTGTGAGTTTTTGTATAAACGTTTACGTCATTCTTATTTGTTATATTATCGCTGGTGTATGCATGGTACCATAAAACAATGTAATTACAGTGATAATATATCTGGCAGCTTAAATTCCCGCTTAGATTTCAAAATGAAGTTTTGATGATAACCACGCAACTCGATTGTGTAATCATTGCATTGCATGGCGGGCTATGCTCGAAAAGTCTTGTAGCTAGTTGCAGTGTTCCCTGCATGTTCCATATAGGTCCTGGTTTTATGCTACGGATTGGCGGTAGATGTTTTATTTCAAAAAAATTTCGATTCATTTTCAATGCTCCTTCCTTATGTTATTAACATGTTTATTTCGCGTACGGTAGTCATTTGAAGCTTGACAAGTTGACAATGACAAATTCTTCCATATTTCACGTATGATAGTTTTACATTATTGCAGTTTAAACAAGTAAATATTTCATGCGGCAAACAGAATATTGTCAAATACACATATATAAGCTGCCCGTTTTTGTGCTATGAAATGGCCTAATTCACAGTCTATTAGAGTTGAATTGACAGTTATTTTTCATGACGAACTTAATTTTTGCTCATTGCCTATTTTGACCGTGAACTTCTTTTTATCTTATTATGATAAATTATATCATATAAAGCATACCGGTATTATAGAAGTATTACCGTATATAATAATGTATTTACTTATTACGAGCATAACATATTACTCCGTTAATTACATGCATACGAGTGACAAGTCAGAACATAGACTGTTTTCTAAGCATAACTTGCCACAGTATTTGTAGTGACTGCATTTGGTACGGCACGTAAGCAAGCAGGGTTCAGAGGCGGCTGCGAACGCCACGTTTTGAGGCATGTGCCCAGGCGGATGCACTATATATAACCTGGACGGCCTTAGTGATGTTGAAACACTCGAGTCTGTAACAGAATTGTTTATAGTATGAGTGCAAAACCTTCGTTTCTCAAAGGCAAATAGGATTTTCATGTGAATAAATCAGTGATAATCATAATATCATCTATTTGCCATTGACATGTCACATGTCCTCTGCAAAAATTTATAAAGTTGTAGCTTCCTCAGCTTTTGAAGTGTAACGGAAAAAAATTTGAATATATAGTTCAGTAAAATATGGTTGTAGAAGCTTTCTCAATGGAAAAATAAACACTTGTATTGTAAGTGATTGATAATAACGAGATTAACACAATCAGAGTGAATTAAAATTGACTGAATGTTATTCTATGAAAATAATTCCCCATTGTCGATGGGCTTTCAGCTGATGTTTTAATGCTTAAACTTAGTTTACATTAGCATGAGTTTACATAAGCATTATTTAAAATATTTCAATTTTGAAGATAATAGTTTATATTTCTATTAGTCGAGGTTCTTTCCTGATGGCGCGGTTTCACAGCAGTGGGAACGATGTTGAATGGCATCAGGAACGCAGTCTTGAGCTACCTAGTAAGGGAAACAGTTGTTTGCTTGAAAGGATTGCAACATTTGCGAAGTAAGGATTGCAGTTGTAAGACCATATGAATTGAAGTTGTGAGACTGTTAGGACAGTCACAGCTGTGAGTGTGTTACAGTAAAAATTGCAGTTGTGTGGCAATGACATTTGCAGTTGTGAGACTGTAGGGACCACGCTGTTCAGTAGAGAGAATTGCAGTTGTAAAACTGTAATGATGTTGATCATCGATGGCAGCCATGTAAGATTCCATGCAGCAGGGCAGACGAAACGCGCCCGTCTACCCGAGACCCGTCCACCGGACGCTGAGGCACGACAGAATACGCCCGTCTATCCGAGACCCGTCCACCGGACGCTGAGGCACGACAGAATACGCCCGTCTACCCGAGACCCGTCCACCGGACGCTGAGGCATGACGGAACGCGCCCGTCTACCCGAGACCCGTCCACCGGACGCTGAGGCATGACGGGACGCGCCCGTCGACCGGATGCTGTGGTGCCTTGCTTGTTCCCCGCGAGGCTCAGTTTCTATTTACCGCCTTCGCAAAATGCAGGGGGCAAGAGATGGGATAGTAGCAGAAAATACGGTGTGTGTCCACCCTCGTGGTTGAACATGATACCGCGTCTATTAAAAATACGTTAATATTCAGGCTTATTGTGGGAATTTATGTGATTACGTGTGTCGTGAACGCACGCCTCTGAGGAACAATGATTTCTTTTGCATCTATAGTTATCAGATGTGCGCCAGTTATAGTTGCAGCCCCTTGTTTATACCTTGGAGGTGCCATGCTACGTGAACCCTTGTGCTTGGCTTGGCATGCACTACACCAGTGGTTCCCGAAGTGGGCGATATCGCACCCCTAGGGCGGTGGAAAGATTTTGGGGGGCAGTAAGGAAGAAGAGGGTGATAGGGGGGCGGCAGTACGAAGTCGAAGTCAAAAGTTCGAGCGTTTGTTTGACAATTTGTACACAACACGTGCAGCACATGACTCCCATCGATGGTTTTTTCACCCAGATCTGTTTTTTTTTTAATCTCTCCTGGGTTTACGTCTCGAACAAATTAACGGCCGGACTCGCGGCCGCGGTGTCTCGGCCAATTTACGAATTCAATGATCAAGGAATACCTCCCAAACTAATGAACTTAACTCATTGAAACTTGGTACACGTATTCATTAGGACCTAACGGTAATGTTTAGTTCGTGAACATTTTTTGCATTTTGCCTTCATTTGTGAGTTATATGGCAATACGGTCCGAAATTCACAGTGATCAAGGAATTTCTTCCAAACTAATGAACAGATTCGAATTAAATTTAGAATTTACGGCCCTAACTACCGAACGGTAATGTTTAGCTCGTGAAAATTTTTTCGATTTTGCCTTCGTTCGCGAGTTTTTTTTCTATTTCACCTTCATTCGTGATTTAAACAGCAATACGTGCTTAAATTCGCAGTAATCAAGAAATGTCTTCCTAACTACTGAACAGATTTGAACGAAACATAATATTTGAATACCTGACCTCAGCAACGGTGATGTTTAGCTCGTTACAATTTTTTCGATTTTGCCTTCGTTTGCGAGTTATACGGCTATACGTAAACGGCTCTTGGTTAAACCGGCCGGTATAAAAGCCGGTCGTTCCTCCTATATCTGTATTACTCGATAACAAAAGCAAAATATAAAAATTGTCACGATCTAAACATCACCGTTGGGAGGTTAGGTATTTATGTACAAAGTTTCGTTGAAATCTGTTGAGTATTTTAGATAAATTTCTTGATCGCCGCGAATATAAGCGACAAATTACCCGGCGATACGGGCTGAATATAAGGAAGTGTGAAATCAAGAATGACGGTGAAATAAAAAAAAATACTCGCAAACGAAGGCAAAATTGAAAATTTTTGAAATTTAAACAAAAAAATAAAATCTCCGTTTGGTAGTTAGGAGTGTGTATTCAAAATTTTGTTCGAATCTGTTCAGTATATAGTTAGGAAGAAATTCTTTGATCACTGCGAATTTCGGCCTGTATCGCAATATAACTCACGAATGAAGGTGAAATTCAAAAAATTTTCACGTGCTAAACATCACCGTTAGGTTCTGGTGAATACATGTTCCAAGTTTCATTGATATTCGTTCATTAGTTTGGGAGATATTCCCTGATCACTGAATTTGGAGATTGACCGTGAGACCGGCCACGAGTCCGACCGTAAATTTGCCCGAGAAGTCCTAGGTTTCTAGTGTTGAAACAGTAAAAAACAGCTGAAAAACATATTGGTTTACTAAATGGGGTTCTATTTGTGAAATGCACATTTGTGTTTAACTTTTATCTTTTAAAATTGTAGCGTACTAAATTTCAAGAAAGAGGCGTATGTTTTTATATGTGTCTGTGGGGGACGCCAGAAATTCAGTATGGAGCCAAAGGGGGCGCCAGCCTGAAAAAGTTTGGGAACCACTGCACTGCACTGTCCGAGAAAGAAACGGTCAGACCGGCGTTTTAGTGGCCGACTGTCCCGTGAAATTTGACTACCATGGTTCGGATTTCATACGTTAATTAAAAAAAAAATGTTCACGATGCGGCCGGTCGCTAAAACGTCGTTCCGACCATTTTTTATCAGTGCTCGCTGTAGCTGCACGCAACACGTGAGGTCCTTTGCTACATGCGCAACTCACGGAGTGCCGCACCGGAACTCCTCCCAGCCAAGCACTCTGTTAAATGTAACAAGCATCACTAATATTTGCAAGTTTTGTTGCTTCTGGGAGTGTTAATTCTACTGTCTCTTGAAGTTGAAACATTTTGGCATGAAATAAAATTTTAGGGTAATAAAATATTCATCGATTATTCTTAAAATTATATTCATTCTACCAAGAAATTATCAAGACATTTTGTAAGAAACATCGATAGCAAATTAAATACTAAGGAAACTATGAATAAGTTTCAAGGCGAGCGGAAAATGAGATACGAAGAAGCAAAAGAACTAATTAAAACAGCTATATGGACCGCATTCAATAGATCTTCGAGTAAGTTAAGTCACGATAAATCTTGAGCTCATCAATCCACTTCCCCTCGCAGCAGCAGCAGCCGACGCAGTGGTTTTAGTTTAGAAGAGGATTCATTTTGACTTTAAACTGCAGGAGGAATTTTATAAAACTGTCACAGATTTTTATAAACTGTTCTGGGTTGAAGTTACGATGTTAAAGATAAAATTATAGTATTCACTGAACTATCTGCATGGAAATGAAGAAAATCAAATCACTTCTCAAGCTGATCTGTGATTTGAAAATGGCCATATACTGACGAGTTTATAACATTAGTTCTAAGGCATTCATTCATCACTCTGGAGACCGAACTGTGTATCATTGAGTTAACACAGCTTCGCGCGAATGACTTGTTACGAAGGATTTATTTAATTTAAAAAATCTAATAGGAACCAAAGTTAATCATCACATTAATCGTAAAAAAATTAAACAATTCAGACAACATCTTTGAATTCCTGTGTGAAGCGCGGCTGCTTTGCTCTGCTCCACACTTCACTACTCCAAAGATTAGTAGACGGTGTGGATTATGTGCCGTCACGTGCATGGTTGTGCACGTTTTCCGCGAATTTCTTTGACCTCAAAGACATGGAACCAGTATATCTTTGCTCATGCAGAAACTTATTTCAATTTAGTTTTCTGCTAAATCATATCAATTGACAAGCTTTCATTGATGCATTCCATCTTTTAGAATTTAGATGATCGCAGTGAATTTCCGAAAATGCTATATGTATTGTCTAAATTTCTTACAATTGATATAACTGATGATAAGTGGAGGGTTTTCTTCCAAAACTTGGCCGAAAGCGTGAATTTTAATCTGTAGCAGGAAATGGAGCTTATATGGAAATCAACTCGCGGTTCCTTTTCAGGACTGACATCTGATGCAATAAATATTTCTTATCTTTCTTCCTATACACTGTCAGGGAAAAACGTAGGAAATGCATCAGTAAAAAAGTGAAAGCGTACCAAACATTCGTATTGCGTTGCTTCGTCGTAGTGCGCTTCGCAACTGGGTGTCTTCTCAAGATCTATTCCCTTACACGGATGCACGCTATTACTGAAAGAAATGAAAAGCGTCTTCGTATCTGCCAGATCAGCGAGCAGGGGAGATGTTTATGAGGGCGTTCATCACGCACCTATTGTTTCAGTGCTTTGAAATTAGCGGCACTCTAGCCCGGTTCCGGTTCTTTTCTTTGGGCGTCGCTTGCGTACGTCGACTCGAGCAAAATTGTTACCGCGTGCGATGTACATTGTACATGACCACACTTCTGCCAATTGTGTTATTCTGCTCTCTATTAATTTATTGAGCCTCATGACGCTACTTGAATTTTTCGCTTAGTATACAAATATGCAAAATTCCTCATTAGCTCTATTTTAAATCTTCTCATCTACATTCAGATACCGACGGACATTTTTCCCGAAGGATAATTAATAACCTGATCCATGCAATTCATTCTAAATGTTCAAGAGTGCTCTCAATTTCTCAACTTGATTATGAATTTTCAAAAATGGAGAACTTTCTTTCTTTTTTCTAAGTTCATAATATTTAAGCATAAATTCATGTAATTTACACTCATTTATTGCATAATGTGTTAGAGACGAAAGGGTTGCAACCGTTGCATGAAATGGGCGGAATTCAGTAAGTTTATTTTCATTGTAGCGATACTTATTTAGTCGCATATATTGCACACTTAGTTGCACTTTGCTCAATCAAACGCTTATTCAACGCGCAAAAGGACATTGGCAAGCTAGACGCGTTCACTGCCTAGTCACCAAAGCACACAGAGAGCAAAGGACATGGGTGGTGGCAGCGGAAGGTTTGTATCCGTGATACCGCGTTGCCGGCAACGCTGGGGGCCACATTGCTGGCTTATCGTCGTGCCAACAGAGGTGCCCTTCATCGGTATCTGGGGCTGTGACCCCTCAACGGGATAACTTCTATTGCCTTCCGACGGTCACTCCTAAAGATTGCCATAGTGTCGGTTATTGCCTGAAAGACTTCCTCCCTTGCCGAGGAGTCTTGCCATATAGCTCAGCCCGAGCCCTCCCACCATGCCATCGTAAAAGTGATAGTGGATTGGCATTGACTGCCTTTTTAGCGCATTTTCTCATTTATGGGAAAAATTCACTATTGTACTCGCCATGTCCGTCCGTCTGTCCGTTCGTGACTTCACGTTTTCGTCGACGAGAAAATGCGCGCTCTGTCACTCACTGCAGTGAGTACTGAGTTATATTTTTTTCTTCCCATCTGCTACTGCTTCTATCACCTTCATGTGTTCCTAATAAAAAATCGAATAATGATTTTTTTGCCGTTGCTATCCCGAAAGCATGAATTACTTGAATTTTCAACGTTTTAGATTAATCATTTCCGTTCAGATATTGATTCCCCGTGAAAATAATCAGACAGCGTTTTCTCACAGAGCAATAAGTAACCTGAAACTTTCTTGGTAACTGAAAGACTGGTCAGAATTGCCGAAACTCACTATTATGATTCGCCAAAATTAAATGAAGATGAGACATACATCGCCCTAGGTGTGTCCCGAGAGAGAGAGAGAGAGTCCTAGCAAGTCGAGGGTTCGTTGAGCAGTCTCAAGGTGTCCGCTGTGTTGCTGCATGACGGTTGATTGCTGTATAGTGTAACTTGACTCCTGAGTCTTTGTGCGGGGAGCCATGACGGTTACGCCACGATTCATGGCATGCGCGACCGCGGAGACATTGGGGTCCATGAGAATGAAAACGTAAAATATTATTATCGTAAAATCCTGAAATATGTCGTGAAACTGCCTGCTATTTTGAAGAACGCAGCGTACGATCAGTGTTTATTTATTTACATAGAGTGTATTTGTTCAATTTTTCATACCAAAGTGTACCCTTATTAGCCAAATTTTTTCAAATGGCTTGAAAATTTCTTATGGACGTTGAATTGTTATGATTTGTGATAAATGAGCCTTCGGCGGGAGATGTTTTGAACCTTCGTTTCACACTCTATCAGCATGTTGCAATTTCTCCATTATATTGATGTCATCTGCGTTAGTAAAAGTCTAACTAGAACCTTAGTTCCTTCAAAATCAAGACTGAGAGAATCAATAACAAATCATGTCAGTTTTTGTCCTTCTATGTTTTTTTCATATTGGCTGAGAGAATAATGACGCTGACTAATTCGACTGAGAAATTACTGTGCGTTGACAAAGTCGACTAGACAATTATGATTGAATTCCTCGCTCACTTTGGCCGATCATGCAATGTTAATTATGTGACTTGACCGACAGTAATAAGTAATTATTATGCAACAAAAATATAATTTCATAATGTTGCTTTGAAAGTCGTGTCGTAAGAATTTCTCATCGTGTTCTTGTATCGCTCTTGATGCGTTAAGGTGATTCGTTAGTTGGCATCTAACAGAGAAGCCCCAGGAATGCATGCGGGGTCGCGCAGTATTTTAACCGCGCATTTCTTGACCTTTGTTCTGGTGGAGTTGTGTGTTGTGTAACTCAATAATAGAACGATATTATACAGTGACTATCGGGTACTTTTAATCTATGATATTAAGTTATGTACAGTTCATATCGAGGTGAGAGCACGATTCGATCAAAATTGTATTGATTACAGAAATGAGACTTGGCGTTCAACAAAATCTCCTTATATATACATATATATTGCTAACATTGTTTATGGAAACTAGTTACTATCTATAAATCAAGTTGAAATTACATGCAATTATGTTTTTAGTATGAATCGAATACGGAACTTATTATTATATTATTCAGATCGATCTTGAGCCAGACATGATTTTGTCCCTTCTGTACGACGCGACTTAACACAGTCGCAATTTTTAAAGCTGATGGACCTTGAGCTGAGTGTCCAGGTGTGCGAAGAGCGTGACGCACTTCCGAGTAGCCGTGTGAACTGGAGCGCTGGCCGTGTTACTATACGAGGGTAATGCACCCCCGTATGACCGTGTGAACTGGAGCGCTGGAGGGGACCAGCCGTGATAGGGCACGAGGGTGCGCAATGCACATACGTGCGACGCCCCAGTTTAGATGGTTACAGTAGCTTACATACTATGCTATTATGCCGCCCTTACGACAAATCGCGACGACATGTAAATATAAATATCTCAAAATAACTAATAAGACGGGATAAAGAAACTAACGAAAAAACTCCTACACTTTTTCAATGTAGCAACACTCAGTGCATGCTCAGCATTGGATAAAGTTTGAACCTAGCTGCTTGATGCACCCAAATTCACAGGATAAAAGTATTTGAATTCTGCTTTCTATGTTTTTAATCTCCTAACCTCGTCGGATACATTTACTGTCTGTTGACAGAGGGTTGACCAAGCTAATATCACGGTTAAATTTTAGAATGTGTAAGATGATAGTTCGTTGTGTCAGTCGGATGGTAGTGACCTAGCCAGTGTGGCAGCTGCTGATGGTGGAAGCTGGGCCGCTGCTGTGTGCTCTTACACACCTGTACCGAGGCTTTAATTGCTGCCACTGCACCTCAGGCTACTTTTTTGTGCACCGCTTAGGTACTTCATACACCCACTAGGCACGTCATGAACAGAGATATTTTACCATTATATATTTATGTATTCGTTGTTGCCTATGCCTGCAGCGTAAGGTGGACAGTCAGCAACAAGACCTTGTATATACACATGTGTGATGCTTGCCTGAAACGCAATATGGCGCTCTATAGGCAACCTGAGTCCCAGCACTAGCCGTCCGATGAGATCACAGCCCCTGCTAAGCCCCTTGTTTCAATAGCACTGTTAGTTACTTCATAATTATTACACGTATCTAAATTCTCACGAATTATGGCCCTTTCAACTTATCCCTCTGATATATTACTTTTTGCAACAAATTTACAGATTGGGTGCACATACGAATTAATCTACAGAATTAAAATTTTCATAAGATTCAGTAGTTATTTTATTTACCTCAAGTCTTTGATTGTGCAGGATAGTAAACAAAATTTGAAAGCTGACATGAACAACGAAAGACAGTATTGTTCAACGCGAACGTAATAAAGATGTCAGTAAGTTATTCGAATTTTGTTAGAATTAAGGAAATAACGAAATAACTGACATGGTATGAACAAAAATATGTTTTTTTAATTCTGATATCTACCTTGTTTTCCTCAGAAAGTTGTGAGCAAAAAACAAATCTATCCAGGGAAGGTTTCGTCTTGTTCTCCTAAGCACTTAATTATTCCTATAAGAAGCGCTTGATGATAAACCCTACGTGTCTAATAATTGGTTTGGGTCGCAGTTAGATCTTTAAAGTAGTTAATATTTATCAATATGCGCAATTAAACTATGGAGTGCAACGAGGTTTGGCGAGTGCCTGGAAAAGCGTACAAAATCACATGTTAGGCTCTAACTTGGGCTTCTGTTTTAGACAGTTTAGTGACGAGTAAATTAAGTGAACGCTCATTCCAGAAATGGCACTATTCAACAATTTAAAAGCAAAGAAAATGTCAAGTAAATTCACCGCATTTGACAGAAATTAATGAATATAATGCAATTTATCCAATAAAAATTTTGTGTCTTTACATGCTCTATGCTTTCTAATTTTTTAATAATGTTCAAATTAAGCAAAATAACAATACTAATACTTCCACAATTCAACTGTTTTGTTTATACACTTTTGAACATTTTGGAAGCTGTATTCACATTAATAAAGGAAGCTGTTTATTTAGGAAGAAAGAAAATTTACAAAATCTGAACACAATTTTCTCTGCAACATCTCGTAGGATGAAGGGAACCATACTGTGAGTACCTGTGATGTGTCACTCTGGTTGCACAGCTGGCACTTGTTGGTGCTGCAAGCTGCAAGTTCAACGTATGTTGCTTCAGGTGCAACAGGGTCGTGCTCGTGCACCTGCTTCACTGATTTTTTTTCGCCTGCTACAATTTTCTCCTTTGGTTCACGTTTTGCAAAATTAACGCCGTAAAAATGACCAATGAACGGAATATTGTCAAGCTTATGCCGAATTCAACGAGAGATTTATTTTGTCTCATTTAACCAGAATTTTTTATTTTGTCTCATTTTACCTGAATTTGTCTCGTTTAACCTGAGTTTTTTTTTTTTTTCATCTGCACGCGTCTTGCAATTGAAATGTTTCTTTCGTCTAGTATCTTATATTTTACACTAACAGGTATTTACGGCGTTGCCTAGGATAAATTTTTCATGCGATTCGAGACCAGCCTTTTCTTATATTTTTTAATATAACCTTTCCCTCAAATTTATGATTCAACCATTCGTAACAAAAATTTCTAGGTGACATCGCGACACGATGAATATGGTGGGTACTCGCTTACACAACCTCTACATATTTACGGTGCCAGGCTTCAAACAACAGAAAAACTTTGACAAATAGATGTTGAGTATTTCATGAGATTAACTGATTCTAATTAATAAATTTTAATTAGTGTGTGCAACGTTATTCAGATCGATAATTGTTGAAATGTTCAATTTGTTGATGTAGCTCTGCACCAGTGCAAAAACTTGTTTTCACTTACGTACGGTGGGACGTTTCAAGTATGAAGTATTTTACAGATGTATATTGCAATAAAGATACTATAGGATGCATAAAACACTCCGCATAACAGACTCGTAATTTTAAAAAAAGTACAAAAGGTAATAATTTCTGGCAGGTTCATGCAATGAAACACGTAAAAAGCCTAATTATATGATTGCTTGGCTTAACGTGATTTAATCGGTAAATACTAATCTCACAAGTTCTATCCAAAGAAAATGACTCTATTTGGAGACTACAGTATAGCACGAATTATGTATTGTAGTGCATTTAAACAGATCGCATTGATAACACAAATAAGGCTTTTGCTCCATGATTACACTCGATGTGTGGTGTAGTACCGCAGTTGATTGCCAGCTTGACGCACATATATGATGGTAATAAGTTAGTATGCAAGTCTCTTCAATTTTGTCGATGTCTGAGGAGTCATGAGTGCCGAGGCCACGTTTGCGACCTCTCCAAAGGTGACAGAATTAAAGTAGACTTCTGATGAGGTAGATCAAGTGGACGTTTCAGAATTCGAGAAGTATTGTCGATGGTAGCCTTTTTGAAGCTAAATGCAGTATTCTCTCTTCTCGTGTACTGCTGCCTGCTGTGGGCTCCGTTCACGGCGGTTCCTGTGCGATAATTTGGAAGTTTTCCAGCGAATTTTCGCGTCTCTGATCAGCGGGATGGAGAAGCTGGTCTTGTGGGAGAGTCTCGAGCTCTTGACTGTTTGCTCATTCAAGAGGAGAAATGAGAGACATGTGATCCTGCACACGTGGAAAATTATAAATAAACTTTGAAAAAGGTCTTCATTGATGTAATGTACCTTAAATGAGCGAACGGAGATGACTCCAAGTACCTAATTTAAACAAGAGGTACAGTGCTTACCACGGTTATGGGTGTGAACTCCGAGTTGCTGCAAGACTTTTTGGTAACGGGGCATTGCTGGTCACTTTGAGACCTTAATACGCCTGCAACTAATATAATCTGGTACCGTACTTTATTTGTTGCAGGTTTCGACAAGTTTAAAAGTTTGACGTTAATTTAGTATATGAAGTTTAACTATTAGTATAATGATTAGCGTAATAAATCAAGATAAAACTGGCGGCCGTCTTTGTGAAACGAATTCAATCATTACTGACACGAAAAAACGCAAGTGCTTCGTTTAATGCGAGAAATCCAATATGAACTCTTATGGGTATGAGGTTATGACACTGAATCTGTTGATCGTAACAAGTAATGATAAAAAATCTAAAAAGATAGTTAAAAATATTCTCGAAAATGAAAAGACAATTAACAACAAACAAATTTCATTTTATGAAAATTAATGGAAATCATAGACTTTCGGCTACATGTTTCCGATGTTATTACATGGCCAGCTTTGCTGCAAATATATGTTCAATATATAAAATATTTTGAAATTTTTAGGAAACTTTATTGTATGTACCTCTCGATTACGCTTATTTCAGTGTTCACGTTAATATCTACCAGTAAATTTTCTCAGATAAAGTACCGACTTGCTGAATCATCCTCGAAACCTGCATGAGCGACAGGCGGGCGCGGATTGCAAGGAGATTGACATTTTATAGGAAGATTGTATAAAGTTCCATGGGATATTGTCTGGATTGCTGCGTGATATTAATGAAAGAGCTAAAGAAATGCCTTGGGATCCGCTTTTTACCCACCATGGATAATATCTCACTGGTTTGGATCAAAAATTAGGAAATAAGATCGCGGACTGAACTAACTCTAGACCACGTGCACCTGAGATCGTAGATGGTCTTTAATTCCGTGCAAGGTCATCCAACCACGAGAGTTGTTTACTTCACGTCTTTTTTTCGATACACTATAGTCCCTCACGATGTGATATTATAATTGACGCTGGATCTAATAATTTTGATGCAGTACCCATGCAATATATATGATACCTGAATGAATATTTTATTACCCAAGTGTTTTGAAGAGAAGTTGATTGTATGCGCTTAAATGAATCATTTCTTTTCCGGGTGAGAGGCAGCGCATGTTGATTCGTATTTTTTCTGTCACCCTGTGATTTTCGTTACACTCGTTTGTATTTATGCAAATTCAGTGCGATTGTGCTCAGGCCATAGATCAGATAGATCTCTACAATAAATGGACCTCCTCGAACCTTTTGGAACAAATATTATAGCGCACATTGTTAAGTTTAAGCATCATTTATACAAATAACTATCTTAGCTTTCAGTGCGATTCATGAAAACGAAGCAGACAAAAAATCTAAAAACGCACGCCAGACCGCATCTTCGATAATTATCAAGATTGGTTTTGCTACTGCAAAGTTATGCGTGGAAAGGGTAAATGCTGTAAAAATTTGTCCAAAAAAATCGTTCTAAGGAAGCGGTTATAAATTATCACTTTGTCTAATCTACCTTAAGAAACGGTCATAGTCCATATGCTTCGGAGTTTAAGGCTAATTATTTTTTTTTATTCGTACTCAAATTCTTACAAATTACACAAAGTCGCTCTCGAAATTCCTGTGTCGGATGGTTCCAATATAAATTCGTTTAAGATCGTTACTTGTCTTAAAAAAATTGCGGTAACTCTAAATTGACGTCGGATATTACCGTTATTTGAAATCCGTGTTCATCTAAATGTTTTGATGTTTATTTCATTCCTGCATGAAACATTTATAATAATTTTACTAGCTCTTTAAACGCCGGTTCACACGCTCGGCACCGTATGGACGCGCTAAAAATTGCAACGATTTCATTCCGACTTAAAACTGCGCAGACAAGTCGTTTTGTAAAACTGAGCGTGCGGACCGGCCTTAACATGCGATATTTAAAATAAGGATAACATAAATTATTCACGTGGAGTCAATGCAATGTGTTATATAATCTCAAATTAAGCCAGTACGGTATTGCAATTCCATTAACATTTTACCCACTGTTGCGCTTCGTTCGATGCTCTTGCACGTCATATTCATATCAATTGACGGTCCTTCTTCTAGCTAAAATTGTTAGGTTTCTTTTATGATGAATGTTGCTTAATAAGATTTAAAAATATAGCACTAAATTTTATTTAATTTGACTTTTATCGCTGAGAACGCTTATCAACGTTTGCCATTGTGTTATCGACTTGAGTAACTTGAGCTTATTTTTAATTTGCTCACATATCCCGGACGTGATTTATCACACCATATAGGAATGCAGCTATGCTAGGTGTAAGTCACGGCCCAGTGAACTTGACGCTGTTGATCACACCATATAGGAATGCACCTATGCTAGGTGTTAGTCACGGCCCAGTGAACTTGACGCTGTTGATCACACCATATAGGAATGCACCTATGCTAGGTGTTAGTCACGGCCCAGTGAACTTGACGCTGTAGAAGGTGGCCGGGCATCAAGTGTCCGCTCTTTACTCAGGTGCAGGTCGTGATAAATGCATGTAAGAGCTTAGCTCGCTTGGGAGGTACGTGGCCTCGCATCTGCACCACACTTTGCCATGCACCTGTGCACCATTACAGTGCACATGCAGAGGTGTATTCTTCGCGCACACAATGCCATCCGCGTCTCACTTCAATGGGACAAATTTCGATCTATTTAAATCGCTCTAAAATGGGCCTGTGTATTATACCTAGTTCCAGCAACATCCTCTTATAGCCAGTAAATATTCTGGTATTATCTCCTTTTATTTTTATTATTATTATTTTTTTGCTTTTGTCTTCTTAATGAAGTAATGAAATGAACAATGGTGAGTGTGGGAGGCCTTTAAAAAAAGTAATGAAGTAAATATTATGAGAACTTTTCGTCTTATTTCAGGTATACCACCGACCTTCACGGAAGTTGTGTCCTGCGTTATCCCGCGTACCGTACCACCACAGCAGCAGCCATGCCCGGCAAGTGTCCTCGCTGCGAGAAGGCCGTCTACTTCGCTGAGGAGAAGATCGTCCTCGGCAAACCCTATCACAAGATGTGCGTCAAATGCGGTCAGTTTAATTGTTTTCCTTATGTGCAGATATTTGCTTCAATCAAATTACATCGCATTGACTATTTGCAATCCAATCGAGAAGCTACTTATGACAGTGATTTGTATTCAACGCAGAGTTTTAAAAAGAATTTTGTGCAGCCTCGATTTTCTCTTCGAATATTGTGAAAATTCATTTTGAATTTAGTTGTCAAAACAGAATGTTAACATTTTTATCATTTATAAAAAAATTGTAAGCATGAAGACATTCACAGGGCCCATGTAACGATGCACTGCGCTAGTTATAATAGTAAAAAAAATATCTCTAGATGCTTAAGAAATACATGTTACAAACAATCGTACAGGAGATCAGAACTGTCGAGCCTACTTGTCGAAACTAAAGTTGATCAACTTTTTTGTGCTAAAGGACAGAAGACAAATAGAAAAGTCAAAGCAGGATCTCACCCGCTTGATATCATTGTCAAAAATTTAACGTTTGTGGACCTAGTTCATATATTCAACAGTTCAAATAAAAAATCATAGTTTGATGCTAAGCTGCCTCGGCATTCTGGATATTTCGCTCCTGCAACATACTTAACTCGCCTGTCAAGGTTGCACATAATAGCCTCTTGTCAGCTGGCCCACAATTGCCATGATAGCGCAACAGACGCGTCACGGTCGTCGTATTGTCAGAGTCAATAATTGCGGCAGTTTTGCGTCACTTACCTGCTAATATTCCAACAAAAGGCAGCTATTAGCAGCTTAAATGATCCCCCAATTTACTTCATTAGCATTTTACTCAGTTCGTTGCATTTCTGGTAGGATTCCATGTGGAAAAATGCTACCTTATAGAGTTGTAATTGTCGTCAGAGAATCGAGTTTTTTGTTGAATATGATACAGGAAGTCTATACCATTGAATCTACAAATTCTAATTATTGAGATTGATTGAATCTAAATTGAATCTACAAATTCTAATTGAATGAACGCCATCAATTGCTGAGAAATGCTTCTACGTTGTTCTGTATTGTTTGATGATTGGCTTTTTGTCCTATTTCGTCAGCACTAATTTTTTTATAAAGACCACATAAGTTTTTTAAATTTATTAGATAGATGCCAAATAGTCAATCGTTTTTCAAAGTTTCTGTCGTATAAAATACCTACTTACAAATTCATTTAAAATTCTAAAGGCTGCCCAGGAAATGAAGGCCAACAAACGCCCCGAACATGTCATTACACTTCCGCTTGAAATGTATTCATCAAAGATTCTGTTTGAAGAAGAACTTATTTCACTATAATCGCTATTCGTTTACTGTTAAGATTTATTTACGTTGTAACCATTCATGTTTATGTTTCCTAAATCAGATTACGATGAAAACACACAGTGTGAAAGTCTGAAATACGTTATTTTAAATAGTAGAAATATCCTTCATTAATTAAGAACTATTGAATAAACATTCTATCTCTCAAGTTAACTAACGTCGAATCTCAAGCTTCATGACTTGAGTACTAAAAGTTAACTTGATTCAGCACATCCATAAGCTGATTGAGTGTGATGGGACAGTAGCGGTTATCTGGTACAGGGAACTGCAACAAGACTGAGTGATGAGTAGTGCTGGTACAGTAGCTGTTATCTGGTACAGGGAACTGCAACAAGCTGCTGGACAGCGGTTCGGTCACCGATCACCAGGACGAGATGTACTGCAAGAGCTGCTACGGCCGTCTCTTCGGACCCAAGGGCTATGGCTACGGCGTCGGCGCTGGCGTCCTCTCCATGGATGACGGCACTAAGTATCAGGTTATTACATATACCTACATAATAATAAATTGAACAATAACATTTACAGATTCTTAGAATTTATATAACATATATTGAGGTATACACTTTGATTTCTGTTTAATTTTTTGCGCTCTTGAAATTATTTAGTCTGCTAAATTGGATTACACGTCCATAAGTGGCCTGGGAGCCCATCTATGTCAGATTGTCAGAGTTCTCCGAGGCTGATGTTCTACTTGTAGAACCATCTAATGTGCTGGTTATATGCACCTACACGAGTTGCTTCTCACTAATGTGATGCCTAAATAATTATTGAAAGTTTAGGCGTAGCACATTCTCTATAGCTCGAGCATAATACTGGACGCGATCGACTCGTGTAGACGTGGCAGCGCAGTCGAGTTGGGCGCCATGCTTGTCGCCGCTAGTGTCATGAGACAGATTTGTCAAGTATGAAATAAACTGTACATTTTTGTTACTGAAAATACAATAATCAAAATATATCACTTCACATACTAAGCCGGAATTTAACATTATAGTCAAATAAATGTGGTGCATCTTTTAGGATAAGGGACATAACTAACGATAAATCGGAGCGTGCCATGTTTGGCTGAAGCTGAGCGCGTGATCCAACGAAATTAACGAATGCCTTAACCTAAACACGTAAAATGTTCCAGACGACCGTCACTTGTTCGCCCTCGGTTTGTTTATTTGCAGGAAAGTAAACTACTTATCTTCGGGCGCGTAGTCATTCCATTAGGTAATTCCTGACCATTGATAGATTTCTTTTGTCACTCCTATGTTACTCTGAGCTGTGTAGCTGTTCGTGATGGAAAACACCTCACAAATAAGTCACGTCTCACTTTTGTACGTGACTTTTATGCGTGTGTACAAAATGCGAATTATGTTACTCTTATGTGCAACGGGGAAATTATTTGCGAAATTAATTATCATTATTTGAATAGAACGGTCCGCCGCGCAGCAACGTTCCGTCCACCCTCGAGGCCTACATCGCACCGCTCAAGAACCACGTGAGCAGCTCAGCTACCACCACCACCATCATCACCGATGACAGCACCACCAACAACAATACCACAATCATCACACGCGAGACCTCCATCACCAAGAGCGGCTCTGCCAACAACATCACCAACAACAACTACAACGCCAACATCAACAAGACTGTGAGCTCCATCAACCAGGCCAACCGCCCCCTCATCACCAACATCCCCAAAACCACATCCAAGTGGGGTGGAGGAACATATTCCTGCACCCGCTGCTGTGAGTCTTGCATGTAAATTATGTGCGTCATGTGGTGTCATGTGCTATAATTTTCAGTCATGTTGGGAGCAGACAAGTTAGTATCAGACAGGCCAGTCAAAATAACGAAAATTATGTCCGTCATTACGCGCAAAGACAACAGTTTTCCCTCCATCTTGGACAACTTATTGCATGATTATTAATGCTTTGATTGAGTAATGTAATGTATTAAGTGATGGAGTAATGTGTTGCACGAATGAGTGTGTTGCTCAGTGTATACATCAGTGAACAACGCGGAGCACAAGAGTGGGCCAGCCAGAGAAGAGTTTGTTAGAGCGTCGGGCGACAAGTCTGACCCGGCGGGCGCTTCTGTCTGACTCGAATCCTAATTTACAAGTCAGGTCTTCTAAAAAAGCTCAGGGCAATGCATCCCCGTCAACGAAACTTTTATTATAAACCAATACGCTCTTTCGATAGTCAGTTACCAGACTGTGCAACTTCTCGTTATGTCTAGGCGTGAACTTTGGTAGCCTGCCTCTTGTCCCATATACTCTTACATACCGTGTGGTATTATTAACTGTTTTGGCAGTGGGTGTTCAATCTGTTCATGTCATGTTATGTGCAGGCAAGGCAGTGTTCATGTCATGTTGTGTGCAGGCAAGGCAGTGTTCATGTCATGTTGTGTGCAGGCAAGGCAGTGTTCATGGCAGAGCGTGTGATGGCCGCGGGGGGTGCGTGGCACAAAGCTTGCTTCACTTGTCAGGAGTGCAACAAGAGACTTGACTCCCACAGCATCAGGGAGCACGAGCGCAACATTTACTGCAACCGTGAGTCCCTGCATCGTCGTATGCAACATTAGCGTCACCAGGGTGGAGTGAGCGAGATTGTGTGCACGTTCAATGTATTTTCGATTGTAACATTGCGGCTCGTATCATGCCATTCCTCTTTAAATAATTCAGTAAAAAAGCGCCAATGCGTATCTATTAACGTGTTTGTAGAATTTTTCTAGCATTGTTTTCTTCCTATTTGCTAGTTTCCCATTTAATGAACAATTTAGACGATTATATATTTCCGTTTAATGAGTGAAGTTTGGTTAGCCAATTGCTGAACGTAGCTTAACCTGAGAACAACTGATTATCTGCGTAATTTTCTTCATGTTATCTGCTCACTGGTAATTGAATGTAATTTTGCAGCGTGCTACGGCAAGAACTTCGGGCCCAAGGGCTACATGAGCTGGTCTGCTGCGAAGGTCTCATAAGAACTGGCACTTCGTGCGTGCATCGAGGACGCCTGGATGCTCGATGTCTCATGGATGTCCCTGTCAATCCTGTCGCCATTTGGATCACCCCAAACCGCCTGAAGTTTTCTACAATATATCGCAAGATTTAATTTACATTTCGAAAATTGAAAATTAAGATTCGTTCACTATTTTAAAGAATCTTGTAACTTTATGTCTGTTTGCATTAAGCACCAATTTATCGAAATTTCATTGTGTTATCCTGCATTGTTACGGATACCTGATTCCTATATTTCCTTAGGACAATTAAATTATGCGTGTCTTTGTCATGTTTTGCGTTTGTGATTAATTGTGTACAGTTTTTACCGATAATTAATCGTTGTTCAAGCGATGATGTGTGCCTTATAAATATTACTTGTCGCGCGTGCAGTCTTTTTGAGGGCATACCACAGCCCTCGTGGAGCTCTCGGCAAGCACAATTCTGCCATTAACGCTGCTCTCAAGTTCATCTTCAATCAAACATTACCTCAAATATTTTTCTCTGTGCCTCAAAAATTCCGTCCAGACTAGACGAAGTTTCAATATATCACTAATAACCGTTTGACAATCAGAATAATAATAATCAGAAGTTTTCTTTCTTTTCTTATCACCCAGAAAATAACCACCTACTTGCGAAATGTACAACATTGGCTTTAAAAACCATAGTACGCAGTTGAACGTGCCCTGATGCCCCTCAATCATAGTACAAGTTTACCGCGCCTCTGACGCTGCTTTTTTGATTGCCAGCGTGTTGTGTCTGACGCTGAGGATTCTTGCTTTAGCCGTCATTTCAATAGTTTTATTTTATTTAGTAAGTTACATTGAATGTTTTCTCTTTAATGTATCTGTTATTCTTTCAGAAATTTGTCATAATTTTTGTAATAAATTTACGTTGGAAAGGTCCATGTTTTTTGGCAATGGAAGTGTAATTTGCTTCACATTTCGGAGATTAGAGGGCATTGGTCTTTATTTTTCCTGTTCATATTTACACAGCCGACGTTGAGCTGATCGATTTCTTAGCTAGAAGATCCCTTGAACTGCTAACTGACATCGACCCTCTTAACCAAGATTCTCCATTCACACGCCAAGTATGTTTACACGTGAAGTCTGCCTAAGAATATTTTATTATAATCTCAGTGTAGCTATAACCTAAGAGTTGATGTGTTTTCATTGCCCTAATTTTCGAAGCCGACATCTCAAGTTTTTGGTAATGTAGCTGTTTATGTTTACAAAATACTAACCCTTATCATAAGCACGACGCTTTAGGTCATAACTATAACGAGTTTCCTTATTGTCTAAAGGTGTTGTAGTCAGCGGATTGTATTAACTAATTATCCTGCTAAGAAATTACTATTTCAAAGCTGCACGAAAGGATGCTGCAGAGTGCTTGATGTTTTATTTAGCGCCCAGCTAAAAATTTCCTAGTTAAGCTGGAATAATCAAAGGCTTGTCTTTTGTTCGAGTTGACTACTTTACTTGAATAATAAGTCACTTGAAGACAGTTTAAACTCCCAAAAGTATGGATATTTTAAATTATTCAGCTCTGCATTTGGTTTTTTTGTTGTCTTAGGCCATCGGAAGGCTCTAAAATGTCACAACTTGAGCTCTAATACTGCTATCGGATCAGACGGGGTCAGATAATGGGTATTTTTTTAGATTTGCAAACGAATTTGAATCAAGAAAAGCCTATTAATAATATGTAATTCACTTATTTCACTGTTTAGCAAAATTTTCATCAAAAAAATGAGCCTTTGGCAAGCGTTACCGGCCTATAAATAATGTTTGTCACGAGTCAGGTCTGGTTGAATGTCAAACCGTTTCAGCCTTCTTCTTTTCTAAACGTTCTCTAAGAAAGTTGGTTGATAGGAATCCGTTTCACCGCTATAATCCGGTACAGTTGTATCGACCTAAAACTTGAATGAATTCATTTCATTGTTTTTGCCGTGTGTTGAACGCATAAATACTATTTTTAGATGAACATTCACGTTCAACAAAACGCATAGATAATATTATTAGAAACAGATTCACGTACAGCACGGTCACCTACATGCCAGTATTTCTTAGCATAGTTTAGCCAGTTTTCGTTCATTGGCTATTTCTGAAGTGACTATTGTGCCTTTACATGTAAGAATATATTCTTCTATTGTTAGAAGTGCATAAATATATCTTATTCCCTTCGATGTGTATCTTTTGATGACAAATTACTTCAGGACTAAAATACATGGATAATATCGTATTTTATTCCATAAAACTAATATCTGATTCGCCACCCTCAACGGCGGTATAAATGACCCTCGAGGCAATATCTACCAAAGCTCGTTGCTAAACTCCATTTATGCATTCGTTAATTATTAAACTAAGCAAATAATGGTAATACTCTTCAAGTTGTCTTCTTTGTGTTCTTCGAGTTGACGGCTTTTTCGTTTGTTACGCGAGTTTCAGCAGATCAACAGATTTACATCATCTCTCAAATAATCCAGAGCCGAATGTTACCTCATTGAATTGCTGAAGTACTTCGAGAACCCAGGCTATTAGGGCTTTCAAAAATGTCTGCCGCTATTTTTTTTAAATTATACGATGTTTACAATCAGCCTAGTGGTTAGAGTTCAGAATACCAGGATTGGAGCAGAGAGGTGCGGGTTCGATCCCCCGGCTCCATGCGCCAGTTTCTGGTCAGAATCGGCGAAGAGGCCGGGCGGTTAAGCACAGAAGAGTTGGCGCAGTGAGTTGCGCGTTCGAGACCTCGAAAAGCTGTAGATATTCTGCGATGTTAAGAAGCGGCGGCAGGACTACGGCCTTTTAAACGCTGAAACCGCTTTATTATACGCTGTTTTGGCCTTTCAGATTCTGAGGAGTCGTGCCAGAATCGAATTAATTAAGGATGCCTAAAGTATAACAAATTAGTGGTTTGGAGACACCTTAGTTGGCGTTTTATTCCAGACAGTTCATTAATCTTTACGGAACAAGGCGTAAAGTTCTCAGAACCTCATCGATAAAGTCGTGGTTCGACATTCACAGTTAATAAAAAAGCTTCAAAAACTGCCGACAATTGCCGATGTTGAAACGGACATCATCGTGGAATGATATGGATTTAGAATGGAATAGAAGTGTCGGCACTGAAGAAATTGGACCACGGCCTGTTAACGATTCTTGGACTTTTCGTGACTTGATTCACGAGGGATCCGGCCTTTGGAACCCGAGCTTTCTACAACTGACAATTGATTGAGATTGCAGCTGGACTTATTGCAAGGCCCGTAAGGTGCTATGCATTTCATGACTGAACATATGCTCTTGCATAACATAACATAGTGATGTCGGCGCTGAAGTGTAGGCCTGATGTGGCCTGTCGCCGATTCTTTTCTGTTACGTATATTCGTTTGGCGAAGGATTTGAATACACGATTTTTCGTTCAGTTGTCTTTATAAATCGGTTTCTGTAAACAAACAATATACAAAGGTAAAAATGGTTACATAAAATTAGTATTGCACATAAAGGTATAATCGAGAAGTAAAATCATTTATTTCGAACATATAACACGATAAACGCCACTGCGCACTGATGCCCAGTCTGACACGGTTCCGTTAATACTGACACGTTGTCGTCTACCTACTAGAAAATCTCTGATCCATTGGAGTACGTTTCCCTCAATCCCCAAGGACTTCACTTTACGCAACAGCCGCTCATGCGGAACACTGTCAAATGCTTTGGCAAAATCGAGGTACAATGCGTCCACTGGCTCCCTTTCGTCCATAGCATCGTCTAGTCTGTTTTTGAAGATGTTCATACTCGGAGCGTCAACGATGCTATCAGGGAGGCTGTTTCACATGTCAGTGACTCGAAGCGAGAAGAAATGTTGTCACATGGATGTGTTACAACGCAGGTTTTTAGTTTATAGCTGTGGCCCCTGGTGTTGGTTCTTGTTTCAAATTCTAGGATTCATTCTGGGACCTTGTATAAACCGTGGGTATACTTGTACACTTTAATGACTTCACCACGCAGACGTCGATAACTGAGGCATGGAAGCATCATAATCTTTAATCTTTCTTTATAAGACTTGCCTTTCAATCCCGAATTTTTCCTTTTCATTTTCAGGTAAATTCCGCTAATCATCTCCCATAATTTAAACTTTCGGAGAAACTTGTATTTAATAAAAGCTTGCAAGCGTTACATTCGTTAAATAAGTTGAAGATGGCATATAAATTTTTATATCTCCTATCTGCTCAAATCTCTAATGTACAAAGAAAACCCGTTATCACTTAATTCAAGCGAGAACTAATACCATGGTCGTTTAAAATTTTCGTCCATTTTCTAATGCTTTGGTAAATATCGGTGTGGCAACGTTTATCATAGCAGAGTTTACGCAAAACTGTTATTGTTTGCTTTACAATTAGTAGATTATATTGATAACTTCTTACACGAGTCCTAGGCGTTCCCAATTTCAAAGTCGTGCCCGGCTCTACATTTTGTCAGAGAACTAACTTCAGTTGGAATATGTTAACAAACTGTCTCTTATCTTTACATAGGTACAAGTAGGTACAGTCAAATACACACGAGTGACATGAGTCACCGCTGAATTGCATTTTTATGAGAAAATTAAACAAATGATTGAAACCTTGATTTCGAAATGAAATCAATGTTAACGTCTTCGAAACTTTTCAGGAATGATATTATTCTATTCAATTTTTGAGCTCCGGCGTTTTATTTATTTATTTATTTTTTTTCAGCATGATATTGTTTATTTTTGCTATTTTGAGGACTGGCAACTCATGTGAGATTAACACTAATATGAAACAACTAATATTCAATTAAATTCTTCGTGTCGTGTATGTTAATGTTAATTAAATTCTTCGTGTCGCACAGGATTAATAAACAGGAATGTTTATCCTTTTCCCTCGTTTGCGCACTATGCTGCACGCTATGTGTTATGTGCACCGTACACGCCGTTGTATGAATTGAACCTTCAGCGAACACCTTATTGTCAGCGAGCCGCGTGACTGCTTAATTGGAAGCTCAGTTATGGCTATGTACTATTGCTACACGGGTATATACTATATCTATAAGTATCTATCTATACATTATAGCTATATACTATAGCTCTAAACTTATAGCTATATACTTTAGCCTTTACCTTTCACCGAAACTTGAGGCACTCGTGTAATCATAGCTAAGCTGTTGGTGTTTCTCGTGTTTGCTAGTTATTGCGCACGAAAGGTAAATTATAGTTTCGGTTCCGCAATAAATGCATCAGCCCTCATGTATTCACGCCTTATTTCAATACATAAACAATTGTGCGGCGTGAAAATCGCCCTTGAATGCTTGAACGCTTGACCTTGGGTGCTTTAACATAAACGCTTGACCTTGAAATAGCGAAAATATAAAAATATTTATTATTATTATTTATACGAGAATAGGAATTTTTTCAGATGTTAGTTAGCATGTGCCAAGGGGAATATACTTTCTGCTTTTTCAACACGATTATTCGATAGGTCGGAGGTTTTAGGCTCCAAACAGATCATTAAGCATAAATCCACTTTGTGGAACTTTGTAATTATGCATTATCTAAGTGATTAAAATTTAATTTCCATTGCAAATTATATTAATTCCTATAATTCAACGAGTTTACTGTCAACGGAGAAAAACCACTTACTCGGTTGGTTATAATTTTCAGAAACATAATTTTAAATAGATATAATTTTCATACAAATAATGGGCGAATCAGAAATGCGTAGTGAAAATATTGCGTTTGTTGTACGCCTCTCTTGCGATGTTGTGCAAGCGCTCCGCGGTGGCGTCGTCGGCCTGGCACACGAGGCGCGAGAAGAGCGAGGCGCGGTCCTGCAGCAGCGAGTGCGGGGCGTCCAGCTCCTTGAGTGGTAAAGATCTTCTGTGAATTGTTGCTTCCAGACATGACGAGATTAAAGCTTAGGTACAGTTGAACAATATCATTCTGATTATCAAAATTTAATGTTATCGATATCGATATAAAAAATATGTAAGGCTCCTTGAGTGGTAAAGATCTTATGGGAATTGTTGCTTCCGGACATGACGAGATGAAAGCTTAGGTACAGTTGAGTAACATCGTTCTTATTATCAAAGTTTAATGTTATCGATATTGATATAAAAAATATTTAATGCTCCTGTCGTGGTAAAGATCTTATGTGAATTGTTGCTTCCGGACGTGACTAGATGAAAGCTTAGGTACAGTTGAGCAATATCATTCTGATTATTAAATTTAATGGTATAGATATCATCTGCAATTATTTATTCACAAAAAATTCAGTTTTATGCTGGAAAATTTGTTAGCTTGAATAAAGCCAGAAATAAAGTAATAACAGCAATTTGGCAAATTAAAATGAGAATCAGAGAATCGTATGTTGATTTCTTTACAAACTTTCGCGCTTTAGATAAATCATGATAAACGAAAAGTCATAGATTACTTCGTCTTTTAAGAACTTGATAAGTATTTTGTGCGTTTCGTACAAAAATGTTAATTTTGAAACAACTGATTTTCACAAATTCTGATCGTAAGTACAAATGAAAATTGAACTTGAAGATGTCCTAAGTAAGCAATATAGTTTTTAACCGAGTCAGTACTCTGTGAGTTAGGGCAGGAAACGAGATAAAGCATGGAGTTAACTTCTAAAAATATTCCAATGTTTAGAAGAATACAAATGTAAAAGAAATAAATTCCAAGTTTCATTCAATATTCGTACAGAAGAAGCAATTAAGTATCGGGAATGACAGCCGACTGAAGAATCCTGCATTAAGTAGGACTATATTGGTCTGTTGAAAGAGAAGGTTAATGAACTTAAGAATCACAAAGTATCTATGATCATTATTGAGCATAGGCAGACAATATATGTAACGAACTTTACATGGCACATCTTTGTTGAGTTGGTGAGCTCTGTAGACTCAGCAGATATTCATGGGCTATTTGCAAATTTTTGGACATTCATAGTAACATAAGTTTTTTTGATCTCATTTCAGTGTGAGTGATCTCTGTTGAGTAGACTGCTCAGCAGCTTCATAATTGTGATGAGTGGACAAACAACGCACACATGCATTATTTTCAGGATGAAAATTTCCCCTCCTTAACAATTCGCACTCAATACAGGACAAGTGAGCAATCTGGAAAAAAAGAATATTTTTCTAGATTGCACACTTGTCCGATATAAAGTGCACGGTATTTTCAGTGTTATAGTGTCATTTACCTTATCGTAAGATGTACTTGTAGTAAACCTATAGCATCATCCTAAGTATTTCTTGAAAATTATTAATTCAGAAAGAAGGTTACTTATGTAATTAGCTTTCGTAAATATTTAAGAATTTCTCCTTCTAGTATAAACGCGATATGAAAAAACAAACTAGGAGAGATATCTGCTGGCAACCTTTGGTTATCTCCTGTCCTAAACTATCTTGGGATTCATTTTGAGGCTGTCGTTTAATATACGAAGGCGCTCCAAACAACGTTTTGAAGCGTTAATGTTACGTCGAAGGTTTACCCTCTGATCTATACGTTTGATATCTTACCTTGACTTCTCCGTCACTAAGCACCATCACTCTTGTGCTGTCCATGACAGTGTGGAGTCTGTGGGCCACTGTCAGCACCGTGCATTGCTCAAACTTCTCGCGGATTGTACGCTGAATCAGCTCGTCGGCCCTGCATAATATCGAAGTTTTTAGTCACAATGATTTGGAATCATGCCAAAGCGATCAAAGAGAAACAGCTCACTAAATACAATACGCGAGTATTGAATACAATATACATTCTCAAACAATCTTCGACAGTGCGTGGCATCTCTGACATTGCGTGGCATCTCTAAACAAAACCCTATCTTTTGAAGCTTTCTATATGAATCATGAGGCATTCATCACTATAGATCTGAAAAATTTTCTATCGCAGTGAAAGTGATAAGCACGGCTTCAGGCGGCAAGCACTTGCCAGCCATATTTTATGAAATTCATGCCGAAAAAGTGTAAAAAAAGGAATTGAATGAATGAATGAAAGAGTAATATTCGTAACATGCATCTATGACAAATACGAACATTTATGAATGCTGCACGTAAGGTTCAGTTAATTGAACACACCCTGTTTGAGTGTCAACTTTCGATACCCAATTACTACAATTAAAAGTTATACTGAAATAAATTTTGTCAAGCTTTTGAGTTAGTTTGTTAACAAACGGTAATTGTTAGTTAAGGTTCCCTTACAGGAGAACTTTTTGTGTTCGATACCAGGGCTTCATTTAAACGAATGATTTTTCACGCCGGTAAGCAAACCAAAGAAAAGAATTTGACAAAAAAAAATTAAACCAAATTTTATCAAAATAAATCTCTCCAATTGAATATTTAATTAGAACAGATGCTGAATTGTATTTGTAGTGACTCATCTTGAAGATGAAACAATACAAACTTCGGAATTAAATACACAGTGAAGCGCAAAATTTAGAATAAACAAATAAAATAATAATAAACTTGAGATTTACGCCTCTCAAAAGAGTATTCCAAAACATTGTTATAGACATGACGAGGAGTTATATGCTGCATTAAAGTGTAAACTTTTTCTTACTAAATATGGAAATTGTTTGCCGTGAAAACGAAGCAAACATTGAATGAGAAAGCTCATGAATAAGATGATTTCAGAGAATAAATCCATATGTTTTTATAAGAGACATCCCAGAAAAAATATGTCTTCTGCACCTGCAGCCAAATTAAGCCCGTCTCAATGGCACGACGATAAGGACTAAAACTACTGATCTGCTATTTCAGTGCCTCAATTCCTTGATGAAATCGTGAAATAAACACAATCGTCCGCATTTATTCCTCCAATCGTCCGCTAGCGGAACAGTGTCAGATGACGCAATTTTTAGTTCTCAACAACGAAACATAGAGATATTGTTGAAAAAATATTTTTCAATTTCATTTTGATACTTGTGAGGTGGGAGTTTCAGATTCGAGCCTCACATAGCTGTCATGATTTTCCTATGCCTAAAATCATCGTCTTAAGAGGCTGGGCCAAATCTTCATAGCTAGTGGAACTCTGAGGCGACTATTCCTATACCATCTCTGAGTGCCACTAAACCTACATGGAATCTACGTTGGCGGTTGCCTCATCGATGAGCAGGATGCGGTTGTGCGAGAGGATGGCTCTAGCCAGACACACGAGCTGCCGCTGCCCCGCACTCAGGTTGCTGCCGCCCTCCTCCACAGTGTGATCCAGGCCGTCGGGGCTCGCCCGCACCGCCTCCTTCATTTGCACCTTCACACGTCAAATAAAAGTTATGCATAAATATAGTAATTAAACTTGGCACACTAGCTGCCGCTGCCCCGCACTCAGGTTGCTGCCGCCCTCCTCCACAGTGTGATCCAGACCGTCGGGGCTCGCCCGCACCGCCTCCTTCATTTGCACCTTCACACATTAAATAAAAGTTATGCATAAATATAGTAGTTAAACTTGAGGTTCTTGAAAAATATAGAACGATCTTGAGCACTGCTTCTAATTTTTAGAGACTTATTAGATATCCTGAACTTAGAAAATTAACCACAAGCACTTAAGCGAATAGTAGAATGACATGGAATTTATGGTGCAGTTCTAATATTACCAAATTGACATTTTTTTTATTAATTCGTAAAGCAATCGTTTTTTTGGGAAACATGACCTTCACACTGGAAGTTAGGGTGGCATCTTAAAATATGTTTGATTGTCACTAGATATAAGTAAATACACTAAATACCACCATTGATCATTGTGAATAAATGTATATAATGATATCAGGAAACTTTTAAACAGAGAGCGTTTCGGAAGCGATAGTTCTGCAATAAAACCTATGTTGCATTTCAAATGCCGAAGTTAGTTGAACAAAGAACAAATAACTCGACTCGATCACCATACATCGTGAAGTGCATTCCACAGTTGCTCATCTGCATGCTTGTTGAACGGGTCCAAGTTCATACGAAGAGAGCCATTGAATAGAACTGGGTCCTGAAATAAAAATATTCGTCTATAAGCAACAGTCTCTAAATTATCATTATTAAATTTTATCAATCGTGTTATTTTTTGAACTGAGTAATCGAAGTCATGACCGTAATGATGGAAATTTAGGAAGATATGAGAAATTTGAGGAATGGTTGGAATAAAAAGACATTTATTTTCCACGAAATAAAATTTACATATCAAGCTAAAGACTAAAATAATACTTTTACTGATTGTGAAAACAACGAAGATTATACATTAACTAATATTCTTCTATCGAAAACCTATTACAACAACGAAAAAATCCTGGCAATTCCCAAATGTCCCACTTGAGGGATGATGGAAATGTTCTTGCGGAGAGTGTGCAGTCCGAGCTTGCCGATGTCCACGCCGTCGATGTTGATCTGTCCGGTGGGTTCCGTCAAGCGCAACAAGCACGACATGAGCGATGACTTACCCGCCCCTGTACGGCCCACGATGCCGATCTGAAATAAACATCGCCGGTTATTTTGACGTCCGAGCGTCACCAGGAGGATTTGAAAAGGGCAATTAAGTTTAGAATACGAGACTCTTTAGTTTTGAACGAGGCACTTGCGATTGGTTATGAACTGTTGGTTTTAAGTAAAATTACGAAGCAATGGATGATGCTAAACTCAAATGCTATTTCAGGTAACTGAAAAATGTAGATTAGCTGACATTTGGGATTATTAAACTAAATTCAAGTGAAAATAAATTTATGTCGTCACAATGTAAATGAGCCCACGTCACAGTAATCGTGATGGTTGACGATTTCATTAAATTAACACATTATATAATGTGGATTGAAAGTAAACATTGGAGTAGCTTATATAATGTTGTCGGGGACAATGAATAAATTTGTAAATGAAATTTTAAAGTAGCACGTGATATGTAATCCCGAGCTGACATTCTCATTTAAAATTTATTCACAAGATACGTAGAGATGACGTACTTTTTCCCCTTGAGTTATATGGAATGAGACGTTCTTCAGCACCAGCGGCTGCTGCTCCTCGTAGCGAAGGCTCACGTTCCTGAACTCAATCTCTCCAGTGCTTGGCCACCCTGGCTGTATGTTTTGGTCTGAAAGCAAGATCAAATTTTGATAGGAAATTTCACAATATAATGATAAAAATTGTAAAGATGAGCGCTTTAGAGAAGTTTGCAACATAGCATCCAATATTTCAAGAGAATAATAGAAAATATTGTCAACCTATCTAGAATATAAGTGTTTCTTCAATTAAGTTGGTCATATATGCGTTCCCTTACTAAGAATTAATAAATAAATTACAAACATGTTCTATTCTCTCATTATTATTAATTTTTGTTATACGCACAATTTTCGACTTGCATGATACACTTTATTAACTTATGTAACAGACTTTGCCCACGAGACTCGGCTTATTGGCTCATTCCAGGTATTTAATAAATAGTGCGCTAATAAAAATTTTACTTACCGCAAATAGATAACAAAAATTCCTCACTGCAGGATTTTTTTATAATTTGAAAGCAATGAGTCCTTAAGGTCGCAAAGAGAAAGTCTCTTTAAGTGAACTGCGACCACCATTAATTCAAGATTGGGCTTTTTACTCAGGAAAGAAGCAGGTAAATTAACGCCCATGATAATTTTTCTAGCTCGGTCGGACTCAGCTGCTGAACCATGTCAAGTACTGGATTAAGTTTATCACAGTAGCACCTCTGTTTATAATTCGTCATCGTCAAACTCCATCACCCTCTCTCTGAAGACTTTTGCTCCACTTTATAATCTACCTTCATCCATGATCAGTGAGGCCTCTGGCTGCAGTTCACTAAGCGCCATTACCCGCTCCACAGAGGTCATTTGGTTCTCCACCTCGGCTGACTGCCGAACGCCCCACTGAAGGGTGTTGGTGAGCATCAGTGCGCAGTAGATGGCCAGTCCAACATCACCACTGCGGTGGCCTGTTTGTCGCAGTAAAGATCAATAGAAAAATAAAAATAAAGCTCTTGTTCCCATGTTATAGTTGAATGTAATTCAACTCTCTTTGTGCTGTGTTGGAACTTCCAACCTGGATTTTGCAGTTACCAACCGCAAGTACGTGTTACTAGGAACTATTGATAAGACTTTTTTGTCGGGTATGTGCCATACCAGTGATCAATAAGGTACACCAGCATCGAGTGATAGTTTGCATAACGTATTCAGCTGCAGCTACCAAAATACCTTCACTAGAGGTGCCAATTCAAGTTTTCCGTAAGCAGTTGGCAACATTAAGATAAATAAAAATTCACCTCACTACCTCCTTCACTTCTTAATCATCATTACCGTTACACTTTTCATCCCGCTCTATAACACCAAAAATATGTAACATCTTAAAATAACTAAGCAAATGAATATGAATACTCGTATAATCAAAGAACGAAACGTCGGGATACAGAGAGCGTGCATTCTTCGTTTCATAAGATTTGCTCACGAAGTCGCATCTTCGTTAAAATTATTAAAAGGACAAGTATTTCTTTTGTCCACTTTATTCATATAGATTTAGAAGATTTCTTTAATTTAGAACATAATCTGCAAAGAAATTAATCATAATTGCTCCACACACTAACTTTGATCAGCGAGACATGTGATGATGACGCAAGCGACGAAGAAGGACGAGAGGCCATCAAGCGCCAGTCCGTACCATTGCGTCGTCGCTGCACTCGTTGACCACGAAGACGTGTGTAAATCCTGCACATCCCAAATATTTTCTTGTCATTACTGTCAATCATTGCTACTTGCAGCGAGGAATTTGTTAGATTCGTTTCAACAATTCATAAGGTTAAATATAAAAAAAAATGTATTAATAAATGCATCGAATCTGATTATAAACGATGAAAGTATGAAATTTGTAATTTTGAACTTGAAGCAATGCTTACTCATCCCGATTGGGTAAACTACACAAATGTAACCCGTTGTGTTGTGGCCACATGAGAGCCCATCAAGTTTTACGTTCAATAGCTAAATGTTGCTTTCCCAGTCTATATCGATTGATGAAAATTTTGTTAACTGATCCAGTCGTTTGCCTCAAATTTGAGCTCGAGGGGCGACGCAACGCTCCATTAATTCGATCTAATTTGGGTGGTCTTCGTGACAGCAACGTGTAGCTAGTTTCAGGATCGAACTTACTTCTACCTCGATTTAGTGTGCTTTTTTAGCAAGTTAAATGCTTCATTATTCTATATTTTATAATCGGCGTTGATCAATATTGAGTCTTATCTATTTAAATGTTGAAATCTTCAGTTTATTATCATGATTATAGAGTCAAAATATATACATGTAAAGCTTCGCAGTCGTTGATATCCCGCAATCACACCTGAATGTCATCGAAGCCTTTGATGAAGGAGCGCTGGGTGCGGGAGGCCCTGATTGTGGTCAAGCCATCCAGTGATGTGCCCAGGTGTGTGAACACTGGGCTGCGCGCTGCGGAAAAATTCCTTTTGTCAGTTGACAAAAAACTGGTTAAAGGACTAGGCATAATTTATTTGTCAGTTGACAAAAAAATTGGCAAACTGTGCGCTGCGGCAAAATTCTCATTGATATTTTTTAGCTACAGTTTATCCTCAATAATTATCATTCCAGGCATGATGTAACAATAATAATGAATGTTTAGTGATAACAAGCAGTCGTTTGTCCCATTTAAACTTCTGTCTCGTTGAGCACTTCTGTGATCTATACTGACGGTTGTTACTATAGGTTTAGAGTTTGGAATTTATAACCCCAGCCTCAGTTCGAGTTTTCGTTTAGAAATAAATTCTTACTATATTATAGAAAAGCGCTAATAAAGTAGGCATGTGACATCATATGTGACCAGTTGGATTTATTGATAAGAATGAGTGCATTTTCATTAAAAAGAGACGGCAAATTTTTGTATTCGTAACGTAATATTCAACGAAACATAAAAAGGAAGAAAAAAATTTCCAATTGATTAAAAACAGCCTGAATGTAAATTAAGTTATGTGTGAGCGAGCTGATATCGGCTGCCATGGATGTCCTTTAGCAATGTATCAACAGGCTTCACTTAGAGTCTTAAATATCAAAATTCGGTGGATCATCATCAGGGCCATCACCAATTAACCGCTGTAACTTAAGAGCAGAAACAGAATGAGTGATTCTCGTTTATATTTTTAAAAGTAAAATTAATTTTATTTAGAACCGGAAAAGGATTATATTATAAGCAAAGAGAAATGGGTTGGATATATAATATTGTGTTAAAATTGAAGTACGAATAAGTAGATCAGAGGAAAAAAATGATTTATATAGAAAGATTTTTTATCAAAACCAGGCTGAAGTCTCACTAATTGCTTCAAGTCTCTTGATGTCCCGTGCGGAGCGTAAATAAAGGAGTCGCAAGAAGCTGAGGACGACACTTAATACGACGGTTGGGATGAGCATGTAGGGGTTGATGAACGCAATCATCGCAATAATTCCCACCGTGTTCAATGAGATCTGGCGAGAAAGACGGACATTGATACTGTATATGTTTCGTGTCGTTATTTAAGTTTAATTAATCATCCCACTAACCTGCAGGAGGCACTCCCAAATTAAAATAAAATCGGAAGCATTAATGGTCCTTCAAGAATTTTGTCAATATATTTCCGTCAGCAAGAAGCTAAAATTTTCTGAATATCAACGAAAAACCAGTTACATTCATAAGATCACAAGGATGAAACTTGCATTCGCAAAACTACTAATGGGTTTAACAGTGCACACAACAATAACATGCATTAATTACAATAATGACCTTCTTCTCGCACTTAAGAGAGAGTCACTTTTACACCACTGAGACGCGCGAGAGACTATATAGTCTTTCTCGAGCGTTGGACAAAGTGAAAAATTTATTAGATATATTAGGTAATTTTGTGAACAGCCACTTATGTAACTTAATAGTTGTGATGTTAATTATTTCGCTTCTTATTGGAAATCGAGAATTTTTTCACTATGTAATTTATATGTAAATTTTTGGGGCCCTTTTGCATGCAAATGATTTTCACACCGATGCGCGCGCTGGTTATAACCACATAATCTATTATGTAACTAACCAAATCCTAAACAATTATAGCTCTCATGCTGCGATATTAAAGCGACAGAAATATTGTGTCTTTTCTTGGTAAAAGATATGTACATAAACACAGGATTTATGGCTATGGTAAATTGTACGTTTTAAAATTTCTCTCAAATTTCAACAAAAATATGAGGAAAACTTTCAATCACATGAAGTGTGAAGTGACTAAATACTGGGATTTATCTGAGTAAACGGTTAAAAGTACTTCCTTTAAACTGACGATATACACATCACTATTGCCTCGTACTATCTATTTTGAGTAAGCATGAGCAAATTTCTCCTCTGTCATATATATACAAATGAATTCAAATATCAAATTTTTATTCACATCCATATCGAACATGATAAAACTTCTTTAAACGTTTTGTTGATCCAAACGCATACCCTTAAAATATCTACCCAATATTGCCGTGCAATCCAGCTAGTGGGGCACTCATTGAACAAGCTCCACGTTACGAAGAAGAGGTTATAAAATCCACGCCTGTGATGGTGCCATTTATCTTAACCTAAGAATCATTGTACGATTAGCAGATCGGAAAAACCGTAAAGTTCCAGTCCGATTGTAATATTTCAACTCAAGCATAATAAACAAATGCAGGTTTCCCTTTTGATATTAAAGTTTGAAATAACCTGCTTTTACAAAATTCTGGTGCCGCTTTGGCTTCTGCCCAAGAGTCGCTACACGTACTCGTCTTGATCATGGTCATCCTCTACGTTCTCCGGTGTTTCAATGTCTGGCGTTAGACTCGACAAATCATCAATACTCCACTTATAATCTACCAGATCCACCATCGATCCATCACTTTTAAAATTTTTAGTTACAGATTTCCAAAATTGTGTTCTAAAATTGTGAATTCACTTCCAGAAAATTGTGCTGTAGGTGTTAAACAGAATTGAAGTTACCTCAACATGTGACAGGAAATTGTGAATTGTGCTCTTTTCCATTTGTCTTATATCGTATGACAAAATTATTCAATCGTGTTTTTTTTTTGTCTCAGAAGTAAATTGACTTCAGGTCGTGCATTCGGGGTTTCTTCTTTATGTATGATTGTGTGCTTCAATAAATATCGTGCTCTTTTTAATACTTAAGTCTCTCTGATACGAAGACTTTAAAAAAAGTTTAAGCCATATGAGTGGCTTGAAGTAATTTCGTTTATTATATAATTCTAGTCTTGTTTGGTCAGTAGATAGACTGAGTAGAGGGTATTTATAATTTTGAGACTTCGAATCCATTCCTGACTATTGAGATTTAGCCTTATCAAAAATGAGTAGCAAGAGATGAGGTGAATTTATAAATTGCAATGCAGAGCTAAAATCAGGTATTTTGACTTTGGTCCTCATTAAATTATTATGAAAGAAACTCACTGTCAAAAAATCCCACAAGCACATTGGCAGCAGGTCGTCAATTTGCCCCATGTCCTTGGAGAAGCAGTTCAGCACCTCGCCTGTAATATCAACGTGAAAGCTGGTATTGAAACATGACGATGAAAATATTATATAGCTATATAATATATATTATACATTATATAGCCATCATTTGAATTCGTTACATAGATAAACCTGCGTACATCAAGTAAATGGTAGAAAATTCGCACGCTTTACGAACATCGGGTGTAAAATTTTATCCTTCCGGATAACAGTTGAAAGAAAAAGTTTACATAATTTATCTTAATGTCTGCAAATTTAAAAACATTAGTCGAGATAGCATTCCAAATTTCAGACTTGTATCTTATACATGAGGGGAGTTATTGGACCGATTCATAGTTAAGAATCTCCATATATAGGCAACTATATATCGCCGCAGAGCGCCTTGATGCATAGATGCGCCTTGATGCGCATTTTCTCTGCATTTAGTTATGAGGGAAGGTCAATTTGAATAACTAAATGCTGATAATAATGAATTTCTCAAGAGAAACTAATTCAAATGTGCGGTGAAGTAAAAGCTCACTGCTGAATAACTACTGATACTGCTACAAACTTTGTTGTTACCCATGTGAAAAACTGTGATCAATCAGTTGTCTGGTGAATTTTGTCTCGATCTTTTTCTTTATAGGATGAAGACCCGAAACAGATTCGAGTAATTTATATTTTACTAGAATACATAATACAAAAATTTTTTAGTTCGTAAAGAATTATTTTCTATCGCTATGCGAGACGCAAAGTATTAAACATTGTTAACTACATGTTGAGACTGATGCAGTTGTATTAAATACAGATACCAATAGGATGAGTATCGAAGTATCTCATGGGCGCGCGCATGACCGCTTGAAACATGTTGTCATGTAGGCGTCGTGACGACACACAGCACATCATGAAGAATAACACTGTCCGTCCCAGAGACAGAATGAGCACGCCACCCACAAGTGCTGCTCAGCAAACATGACTTGTTAAGTAATTCTACATTATTATATGTTTTGTGACGAGTGCATAATACAATTATACTGGAGTAATTGTCCTAGCGTTTGCTCGATAAGCTAGAAAATCCATACATATTCACGTAAAAATGACAAGAAATAAATTATATGTCGGTTTATCTCAAAGTTAACAAACTACGTACTCACCGCCGTATATGTTTACAAAATTCATTGACGTAAACGTGTCGACATTTTCTAAACTTTCTCCTGTTTCGTTCGCCACGTTCAGGACCTTCATTTTGTCCCGGCTCGTTTCCTCTTGAATTTTGTTGGTCCTGAACTCAAAAAGTTTTTATAAATTAAACATTTGTGCTCTCATAAAAGTAGGTTCATCACAGACAATTGAACACGAATATTCGTGTTACGTTACCATCGTTCCTCTAATGGCTTTACGCCATCAAACCTTATAACGTACAACTTTGGTCATAATTCCCATAGACGTCACCCGTATTAATCAAAGCGACTAATTACCAAGTGGAGTTCGTAAAAATTTCCAAATATATTTCTATATCAAACGATAGCGCTTACAGCTTGCTTGTGAATTATTGTTTTTCAAAATTATTATTGTTTTCAAAACTGCACAATTTTCGCACAGTTGAGAACAATGCAGAACATAATTTTTCACAAAGACTCATTTGGGAAACTGATGGCTAACTCCAGATTTTAGGAGCTGAATTTCGTGGGATTCAAGCAAAAGAAATTATGGGAGTGCTTATTTCTATATTACCTTCTTTTGCCAGGTGAAATATTTCGATTGGACGATTGTTATTTATTTTATGTGTTCAATATTCCACGTAATTACTTGTCGTAATCAAATTTTCGTTGAGCAATGCCTAAATGAACTAAATACTTGGCTTTAACATATTTTGTGTCGGGTTATGAATTTCATTCGAGTTCTAACGAAAAATTCGTGGCGTTGAAAGGCCAGTTCAAAAAGTTATGCATAATGACAGGGAAAATATCCCGCAAGGAAAGAGATACCGCTGATAGATACCGTCCTCCTAACAGCCTCTTATATAGAGCGAGTCAAACGATTTGAAATGCTCCAAAGATTTTGGCAAATCAAAAATAATGAAAAGCTGTGGATGGTTGATTTAGGTTTACGACAGCTAATTTCATGAAAATGGTTGGCAAAAATAGCTGTACAGGGAAATTTTATCGAAAAGCTGAATTTTTCACGTGCGTTTCCGCAGATTGTGATTCCGCGGAAAGTTAATAATTATATAAGTAACTCAAAACACAATCAGATGTGATCTACAAACACGCACAGACCTTATGAAATAAATAGTTCACATAGAATATCGCAATAACATTAGTTAAGAAGCATTAGAGTATTCAGAGCACAAACCAATAAACAAACATGGCATTGAATTTAGGAGGTTATTAAATTAGTCCCGGAAATATAACCAGTGAAATAGGATAAATAATTCGATTTTTAATAATCGATGGCTCACCATAGCGCGAGCCAAAAGTCTGATCCAGAGAACGCCAATTGAGTGACGATGTTTAATGAGATAAGTAGCAGGATGCATGCCCAGGATCCTCCTCTGAGGAAGTATTGCAGGTACACAGCAGACGAGACGGAGCCTCCCGCACGCTGCTCCTCCGGTCGCGGAATGACGCGCAGCGCTTCAACAAAACTTTGGCGTCGTCCCTGCGTCGGATAATCCATGGTTGAATTGGGATAATCAAAATACGATAATCAACCACGGGATATTCAACACGTTAATTTCTACAAGAATTTGTGGCATTTACTGTCGATTTTTGTTCAGTCAAATCCTGTGAGACTTGATCTTATAACCGCGAATGTGCATGGTAATCCTTTTACTTCAAAAATATCAGAGATATATTAGCATCTAAGTACTATATCCTGTTACACTTGATGCCTTTGTGTTTACGTGAACACAATCTTCCCTTAAGGGGATGGATCTTATATAATGCAGCTGCAAAACCTTGCATTGATTTGTTTTATATGCGTTCGATATATCAACATGTAAGTTAATGATTATTTTGATATACAGCTGAACATTTTTATTATATATAATATCTTGTAAGCAAAAAATATAAGTTGATGAACTTTAAATTTAACGCTTGGTTAATTCCTAACAAATATGAATTTAGCAGTAGTTTGTACTAGCGATCTTTAGTTCAGTGACTCCAGATCGAGTGTCTCAATGCTGATCGATCAACTTCACTAGCTTAGAATTAATTTAGCCGTACCCGTAGCACATTGTACTCCAGCACATTGTATTCAACACGTAGAACATTGTATTAAACAACTGTACGCGTTGTTTCAGTAGGTGTTGCAGGATGACAGGTCTACAATACGAATGCAAATTTTGATAACAATAAAAAGCAATCACAAATTTTTTACCACACTAGACCGGTTGTAATATACCATTGAATAAACATTGCAGACAACATCGTTGTGAATTAGTGAATCAAGTACATAATCATCAGTTCTCCTAATAAAATGCAACAAATGAAGTGCACTTTTTTCCATTGAGTACATATGCACGCGAGACAATGAAACCATTTTGGCATTACAGGGATTACAATGTTTATCGTAAATGTCAATGAAAATCTTGATAAAAAGGTCCGTTAGATGGTAAATTACCGTTTAAATAATTCGGCGAACGGGAAATCGAGACCCAGCACACGACAATCGAATTTGGTTGCATTTATACTGTTTCAAGTATTTCAATATATGAAATAATTGGGCTTGAGTTTGCCTTGAGATTGTTATAAGTTCTGTTTAGATTCCGTTTTACTTGATTTCCGCACGTTACTTTTGCTCATTTAGGTAGCTAAATCATACATGGAAAGGCAGCAAGATTCAAATTTAACCACAGCTTCTTCTTGGATAATCCTCTGAAAAATTAGGATAAATATTTGACATTTCATTAAAACTAATGATCTGCCTGAACTATTAGAATAGGGAAGATTATTCTCTTAAGAGATGGTTCATAAATTTAAATTTTCATCCATCAAGGAACCGTCTATTTATATTCTCTATCTAAATATGGATCACCTGGTAACTTTCCGAAAACTTCCGAGAGCCTTTACGAGAAACATTCCACTTGGTTTTGTCTGTGCTGCCAGGACTCGTCACGCTGCCATACTGAGAAGCATTCGACAGGCCTGCAAGCAAAGTCGCTGTTGACCCCCATCTTGAAATTTTCATACCAGCAAAAAATTAATGATAGCTAATTATTATCTTAAGGTAGATAAAGCTAGGGAAAATATATGTTCAGACTCGAAATGCCTAGCACCATATCGAACCCGGTGGAAGTCTTGTAGCCACTTCAAACTATCGTCAGTTTGGAAAGATCCGGTCAAAGGACATGTATTTAGATCTCATGTGGACAAGTCACGACAAGTACAGGAATCGGCGACAGGCCACATAAGGCCCATTCTTCAGCGCCGACATCACTATCCTATGTTATGTTATGTTAAAACAAATTTTTGCTCAGAAGTTTTCTATTCAGCCATATAACAATTAAACTGCACCTGTAGGGCGTACAGTAAGCGCTTATTACCAAAACTGAAGTTAGGGTGTATCATTGGCCGTCGTTTCGATGTTTTTGTTTGTTACTGATTATGATTAGTCACAGATGAAAGAAGGGAGGTGGAATAAAAATATTAATTGTAATGTTATTTTTGATTGGGTTTAAGATATTTTTTTATAGAGTCTGTAGGATAGCGTGTACGAGGGATAATCTGCCGAAAACGACGATACTATCATCATCAAATGATGATATTATCATCACAGTGAGAGTGATGGTAGCGATTGTGGTGATATACTGGTAGGGTAAGTTTATGTTGGCTGAGATCTGAGATTTATTTTATTTTTTGTAAAGTTTGTTGGAGCTTCGGGTTTCTGGCTTTCAGCTAAGATCTGAACGTAAAATTTTATTTTTAAAAAATTTTAACTTGTTCACTTATGTGCACTGGTTATCGTCTATGAATAATCAGAAATTTTTGGATACTGACGGGGGATGATTTTAGACTTAGACGTGCCGGATTTTGTTAGCCATTCGTTTTCAAACGCGCTTTCTGTGTTAAGACGTGTTTCATAGTAGCGCTCGTAGGTGCTCGGGTATCAAAATGTAGTTAGTTGCGCTATGTCAGCTGCAAATGCTAGGTATTCAATGTAGGGTAATGGTGATGGCCGGGATGTCGTGGGGAATAAAGGCTGTATAGATTATGAGTGGAGGCAATCCTTTAAAGGACAACAGGGTGTAGTTAGCATTGAGAGCAACTGCACGTAATTGCCTAATCTGTCGGTTAAATAGTATGATATTATGTCAGTTAGATGATCTGCAAGCATTTTCGTACAGAACAGATGGAACTTTAAATGTTTATTTGGCAATAATAAGTTCTGGTGTGCTAAACCCTGTCGTAGGCATTGGCCACATTAAGTACTACGTTCACCGAACTTTAACGATGACAATAAAAACGCAAAATAATTATTAAATATCTAAATCCAGAAATTAACTGCTGAAATGCTATTCTTGGCCTTCATGACTAGTAATTTATATCACTAAAATTATTGTCGCAAGTAGAACAAATTAGTTTAATCTTTCATGCGTACCTTTCTTCAAGCAATTGACAGGTGGAAGAAATGATGACACTGTAGAAGGTGCGTGACTTAGCGGCGTCGATTGATCGTCAGCGTCGAGCATCATCTCGATCCCGATGTTACTGTTCCTCAGTTGTTTGTATGTACCAAAAAACGCACATTTTCCCTGTGTATACAGAAACATCTCAAACCCATCCTTATGTCCCTTCACAATGCCCATAAAATACGTAGCGAATTGTATTTTAACGATATAATTCTATAAGGTAAGGTTGCCGCATAACTTTTATATAATATTTTTTCTGATGCATGCAATACTTTAGAAATACGTGAAAATTTTTAATAAAAAATTCAAATAGACTATTGAGTAAATAGCAAGCATAGATGTGTCAAGTCAACTTGAAATAATAATTAACTTTATTCTTGATATTTCATGATGAATGTGCCTAGAGATGAAACAAACATGCACTCAATGGCTTAACGATGTTTGAAGCGCTGTAAACCCTTTTATATAACTCAACGGTGAATGTATGTACGTTTTTGTTACTCTCTGATTTTGTCTCACCTCGAGCAGCACGAGGATGTTGTGGGCGGCGCTGATGTACTGCAGCTGGTGGGCTCCGTCTCACCTCGAGCAGCATCACGAGGATGTTGTGGGCGGCGCTGATGTACTGCAGCTGGTGGGTGACGAGGATGACAGCTTTACGACGCAGGTATCCGCGGATGCAGAGGTCGAACAGCTGCTTGCCCACAGCCGCGTCTACCGCGCTCAACGGATCGTCCAGCAACACAACATCGCCATCCTGGTACAGCGCTCTTTGCCAGAAAAGAAAAGTGCGTTTTAGTGCAACCAGTTTAAATTAACTTCCTCACAACAGTCATCCAGTTTCACCTCACACAGCATTGTAACTTCACCGCCAATTAGAATTGATGTTATCAAGTTTATCCGTTTATTAGAAATGTTCTAGATGCAGATGAGTATGGTCTGTTCGAGTTTGACTCCAATTCTACATGAAAATTACGTACCGTGCTAAGCTGATGCGCGCTTTCTGACCACCGCTGAGTGTTGTGCCGCGCTCTCCAACGAATGTTAGGTCGCCATCGGCCAGCTGCTTGAGATCTGCATCTAGGCCGCAAACTGTTGGTGTTGCGTCAGATAACACTCTCATTGAAGTTTAGGAGTTATTCCCATAATTCGTTTAATTATGATAAACTTGATCAGGATTGATAAATATCAACTGGCTTTAAATATTTGAATATAAGTGAACTTTGCAAGACATTGAATTTTTTCATAAGTATCGTGCGACTTATGCATGTGTTATGTTCATTTTCACATTGCCAGCTCGGAAGCAGTTTAATATGTGCTAACGCCTCAAAATCCATCAAAATGTGATTGCTAGTTTACTTTATTCACTATCTCTATGGCTAATTTAGAAATTAAATTTCTTGAACACAGCTGCACCTCTTCGTAGTAATAATGGCGCTAAAAATGATTAGTCATAAAAAATTATCTCCCATTGAAGATCACACAAAAGATTACAAAATAAACAGTAGTATCAGAATAAATATGATCCTTTTCTCTCGGACAAGGAATAAAAATAAAACTTAAATGACACAGTCATCAATAAGAGTGAGTCGCAGTGAAAAATATACGTATCTAAATGCAATTCGTAGGATATATTTGGAGTCTACACTGTTACCGTACCTCGTAAGATTTCAGCGTATTTTTGAGGATTGTATTTTTCCCCAAAAAGGATATTTTGCCTGACGGAGTCAGAGAAAAGCCAGGGTTCTTGAGCGGCATAAGCGATCTTGCCGGAGACGTCAACGCTGCCATGCAGCTCCGTCAGCTCTCCCAGCAATGAGTGCAAGAGGGAACTCTGTACTCGTGGAATAATATTTGCATTTGTTTTAAGAGATTTTAATCAGCCTCATTTCGATTTTTGTCTGCTGGATTTGCTCTGTGTCTACACATCTTTGCACAATTAGGCAAGTGAGAATTAATTTAGCAAGTTTCAAAGTTTTATTCCAATAACGATGAAATGGAGATGAACCTTCCTACACGATGCTATAGGATGCGACGAAAAATATTTTCGAAAAATATTGCAGATGTTTGTGTAACATAATTTTCTGTTAAGATCATAAGGTAAATTTTTTAAATATAACTGTTGGTATCGTAAGTGACAAAATCTGTAAACAATAATTTGTAATGCACCGTCTCGGTCGCATCACTGAAATGAATTCAAATACTCTAATGCAATTCTGAAAGTTTACTAAATTGACCATATGCTTGGCTCATCCAATTACTCCTACATTTACCTTGCCAGAGCCAACGGGCCCAACGATCACCAGTAGCTCCCCGGCGTACACCGTCGCAGTAATATCACAGAGCGTCGGCCTGTTTCCTCCGTTCCACAAGGCTGTTAGGCCGCGGATCTCAGCACCATGCTGTCCATAATATAAATAGTTGCATTTACTTCTCGAGAAACAATTTTTCCATGAACCTTGAGCCAGATAAAAATCGTCCGAAAAGCTTACTCCTATCAAGTGACCTCAGTATTTTTTGTTAAAAAAGACACTTATGGTGAGTACGTTACAAAGTAAAAATATTACTGGATGATGTTCTATTTACATAAACTTACCTTATTACTCATTCGTGGGAAGTTTTCTGATAAGTTTTTTTGGGAAGTCTGAATTTCGGCCTGAGCGAAGAAATCCTGAGAGCAAAGATGGATGTCATTAATACCCGAAGTGAAAAACCGAAATGAAAATCAAAATGTTTGTTCTAAATCTTCCGCCTGAATTTATTTGATTGCTTTGAACGTGACAATTTTTTAGGAAATAGTCGAATATTGTAGCGAAAAACTAAAATACAAAATTATATTTCATGTTATGTTATATGTGATGGCATTCAATCCATGTTTGCACCCGACAGGACATGGATCAATCTTCCACATCTTATTGAGATTTTACTAAAGTACTTCTCATGCTCAAAGCTAATTCGTTTCATGTTGATTTATATATTTGAAACCATTTTTTAGACAATACGATGATTGCTTTTCATACTGAGATGAGAATTTTGAAAATTTATAGGATACCGTTTACACTGCGAAACATTCGCCCGAATTTAAATTCAGTTCAACGACTACTCGGTCTAATACATGTACGTGCATGACTTCATTTCCAAAAAATCAGCTCGTGCCGCGAAGATATGGCATTTAAAAGCGTGCTTCAGGGTGATTTTGTCCTTTTTCCCACTAAACTTGTTGAATCGAGTCATCAAGGGTCGTATGAGGACGACCAACGCAAGCAGCTAAACAGGACTTTGAATCCGTTTTGTGCGATTCGTATGACGACAAAAGAAGTGAAGAATACTGAGCCAAAAACTCAGTTGATTCGTAAGAGTTCTTTGTTTTCTCTAGCGTTTTTCAGCAAACTCTCAACGTTCTCTATTTCTTCGAACGAAGAAAATGTCATCTTTTAAATCAAGTTTGTTCATAAATGGAATTATTTTATTACATTTCTTGAGGAAAGACAGTAGAAATTGTAAAAAAATCGGACCAATTATTCAAAGGAGCAGAAGAACTACAGAGCCTCTTTTAAGAACTCCTGCTCAATTTGTATATATAGAACCTGTCACAATTAGCAACCGTTTACGAGCTTTCAGCAATAGCTCGGCGAGTGGGAAAAAATATCATTACCAGGAGCAATCCAGGATAAGTGAGCAGATGTACCATCGTCCAAATAAACATATTGCATGACACATTTGCTCATCTGAATGCCTAAAGTTACGAATTTATTGGCCATCACTGCTTCAACGTCAGTGATAGTGAGTGTTCCTCATTATTCCTCAGAAAAACTTCGAAAAAAATATTGCTAAAAATGAAAAAAAGAATTTGAAAGCCTTCTTTTTGTACGCTAGTTCGAAGTGAGAGTCAAAGGACGGTATATCTGATTTGAAAGTAGACCAACGAAAGATTTCCTCTGATGAGGGCAAGGCTAACGTTCGTAATCAGTTTTTCAGCAGTGTGTTCGCAGATGAGGACTTGAACAGTATTCCAGATATTGAGGAGCGCCCAGTCGGCTCGAAGTTAACATGTTTTGAAATACACGAAGAAGAGGTTCTCAAGCGCCTGGCAGCTCTAAATCCTAACAAGTCATGTGGACCAGACGGCTTCCATCCCAGATTGCTCAAAGAATTAGCAACCGTTCTGGCCGGCCCATTGATAATATTCTTTCAAAAACCTTGAACGAAGAAACTTTGCCGTCCGACTGGAAAGAAGCTCAAGTAACACCTTTGTTCAAAAAAGGTGACAAAAGCAGCCCCGGCAACTATCGCCCTGTCAGTCTGAAAAGTGTTGTTTGTAAGCTAATGGAATCTGTTGTGAGGGATAGGATTATCGATCACTTGACTGCTCACCATCTCATATCAGATTGACAACATGGTTTTATTGCCGGCAGATCCTGTTAGAGAATGTTCAAAGACGTGCAACAAGGATAATTCCAGGCTTGAAGGGCAAGTTTTATGAAGAAAGATTGAAGATTCTGAAGCTTCCAAGCCTCAGTTATCGACGTCTGCGTGGGGACCTCATTGAAGTATACAAGTATACTTATGGTTTATACAAGGTCCCGAAGGATTACTAGAATTTGAAACAAGAACCAATACCAGGAGCCACGGCTATAAACTAAAAAAAATGCGCTGCAACTTCTCAACGCGACAAAATTTCTTCTCGCTTCGAATCACCGACATGTGGAACAGCCTCCCCGATGACATCGTTGGCGCTCCAAGTATGAACGCGTTCAAGAACAGACTAGATGGAACAGACTAGCTATGGAAAAATATGTGTTCAGATTTGAAATGCCTAGCACCATAACGAACCGGTGGAAGTCTAGTAGCTAATTCAAACTATCGCCAGTCATGAAAAGATCCGGTCAAATGACACGAGTTTAGATCTATGAACAAGGCACGAAAAGGAAAAGAATCGGCGACAGGCCACATCAGGCCTACACTTCAGCGCTGACATCACTATGTTATGTTATGTTGTGTTATGTTATTATGTTGGGAATTATACCGTCGCCAGAGGAATACCAGTTCTAGATATTATCTCAAGAAAGCGCAAATTTAAGATGCAATCGATGCATGGAGTCTTGAGGTTTATGGTCCCAGGAATATATTAGTTTCCGGCTAAATTTTTTTACATAAAGTCCAAACGCGCAGGTCGGAAGCCAAGTGAAGATTCCAAGGACGCATACTGGGCGAGAAAAGACTTTTATAGAACCCATTAGGTGTCAGAACTGCGCTCATCATGTATTGAAAATCTCACAAACTAAGCTCGTTAATGATACTCACCTTATGGATCCCAATATATAAATGCACACACAAAGTGTTTCTATATAGGCGCGCCCCGGACGCGGGATGGCAGGTATGCATTTAAATGTTGCCACAATAATTGAAGTATTTAGTTTTCACTGCAGGTAAGATATTGAAAACTTTGGTATTCAAGATTTTAAGGATCAAACACTGGGCACTTATAAATAACCTTCCTATCAAAACAGATATTTACTGTGATTTAAGAGAGATTTGAGGTACTACTGTCAAGGAGTAATAGTTATCAAAATATTTATTCGCAGAGGTAGGATCATTATTATTATATTATATTATATTATATTATATTATATTATTTCATATCATATTATATTATATTAGAGGTCTTGATGTTTAATATGTAAACCTATATTTGCCTAAGCGTTCAATCACAAGTGAAAAAATTAAACACACCTAACCTAAATGATAACTAACCAAAGTTAGGCACAACCTAAATATGAAGGCTTGAAAACAATCTAAAAGACACTCTCGCGCCATATCCGCGCTTGAAATGCGATGAAACTTGTGTGTAAATAATTAAAAATCCTTGCTAGGCTTTATATTGCAGAGAGATCACTAATTTTTTTGGGTGTCACTATAGACGCAGGACCGCTTGAATAATTTATGTGATTACGAGACATGAAATTTCAATATAAGAGGCAACATATTAACCTGTTGAACAAGTTCTTGAAGAGATGAAACCTCAACCACGCAAATAAAATGTGATTCGAATCAAATCAACTAACACAAGTACTAGCTAGGAGTAATAGAAAACTTATTTTTTACCATTTAGGAAAAATGTTTAAATATTGTAAATAAATAAAAACCCTTATTATGAGTTTCCCATAGATGCATCTAAAACTTTCGGTAAACATCAAAAACTTCATTTAATGTGCTACTTGTCTTAAAATCTGGAAAAATTCCTATTTCTACTCGAGTCAAGGAAAATAAACAGTTATTCTAAATTTATTATCAGCACGCCGCAGAGAAGAATGTCGAAATTCGTAAAAAATAAACCGATAAATGGGTCTTTAAAATTAAAGGAGAACATCAGAGCAAAGATGGCCCAGGTGATTGGTCTGGAAATGGAATCCGTCTGTCGGAGCTGTCTGAGATTTTTTGCTCACATTGTAGAGTAAAAATAATGCGCTCATATGGTGGATTAAAAATACTGCGCTCATGTAGTGGAGTAAAAACACTGCGCTGATATAGCTGAGTAAAAAAACTGCGCTCATATAGTGGAGTAAAAATACGGCGCTCATATAGTGGAGTAAAAAAACTGCGCTCTCTACAGCAAGATGTTTTACGAGTCAAATCGTGCAGTTTATTTGTAGTAATAAATTTCAGAATCATCGCAGTTTCCTGAAGCTTTTCATTAATTATTCTTCGAAGTTGAAACTCGCCCAATTCTGCCACGAATTTTCTCATGCTAATCCCCTGACATTTATCAAATGAATCGTTACATTGAATAAGATTTGAAATTATCAGAATTACGTTGTCATCGCTACAAAGCCTATATTGCATCATCACCTGCAGTCTTTCGCACGACACCAGCGCTTCCGCCCCAAAAGATATCGCAGCCGGAAGGCAAAACGTCATCAATACCCCGACGCTGCTGATCAGAGAGCCTGTCACGAAAACCTGAGAAGAGAAAAAAAACGGGTTTGCAGAGCATTTTACGTATATTTTATATCAATAACTTTTGTTCACACTGCATCCAGTGCAAGTTGACTCTAATAACGAACACCGAAGATTTTACATGAAGCTCATAAATGTTCTTAATAAGCAAGGTTGTGCGCTGTTAGTAGTAAAAATCAAGCAAACTTAAATTGTCAAATCTAATAATATCATCATATTTTATTTTTAAGTAGTATACTTTCCGTAATACTGAAATCATTTTTCAATATTTAAGTTCAATATTTATATATTTTCATACATGAGATTTGCAGTAGTGTCTTAAATTTAATTCGTTTACTAAACTCACTTACTTCTCATATTGTTAATAATATTAGTTATGCGAAAAAAATCAATAGTTTAAATTTTTTACAAGCAGATACCGCCACCATCCAAACTAATATTGTGCGGAACCACGAGGAAGCTAAATACTTTTTCAGCGGTGACTAAGCTCCCAGTGAGCACGTAGGTTATGACTGTCAAACAGATCGCCAGCTTAGCAGAGCTGAAGAACAGGGCCTCGTTGACAGCTTTCAGGAGATTGCTGCTACGGATAACTCCGATTTCTTTTCTGTAAAAATCATTTCAACTTGGTGGTCGGTCTGTTCCTTGTCACTTAAATAAATTGAGTGCTCATGTAAGCGAATTTAGTTGCAAAAATCATTTGTTTATTCACTATGTCAAAATATTTAAAAATATATATTTAAACTTGCTTTCATTGTATAAAATAGTTCTATTTTTCAATAACTTAAGATTAAGTCTGATCCGTTTAGCAATGGACAACCTAAACTTGGATCAGGTTGCAAAGATCTGCAACACAATTTTAAATTTATACTCAATCTATTCGTGTAATTCGTATTACAGCGTAGATGGACTATTTACTGATGAAAATGAGGTAAATCCTACACGTTCGACTTCATCAATTCGCCCAGAATAGTTGAATGCTGACAAAAATTCAATTGCGAAAATCTTAATTAATAATAACATGGTGACGAATGAACCTAAGATTTCATGTACGCCCACAATAAAAAGTAAATAAATTACCACCTGATGCAATGTTTTTCGACTTTAGAGTTTCTATCATCTCTAGGGCTTGGAATCATCTTATCAAGCCGTACTGAATTAAATTTAATGATGATATAAGCACTCTAGAAATGCAAAAATTCTGACTTCTCTCAATGTAAGTCTCATGGAAGCATTTTTGGAGCATCACATCGCTACCTAGCCTCGGTCTCAACTTGTAAAACATAAATTCAGTTTAATACCAAATTATTATACAATTTGTAAGGCTTCTGAGAATTGGCCACATTGGCTGCTGAAGAACTTAAGATTATTAAGGAGGTACATACAGTGATAATCCGACCATTAAGGTACGAATTTTAGGGATGAATCCTGAATATCCTGCCAAAAGGTTTTGAATTGAGGTTATAATGGAATTTTTAGAGATAATTCATCTGATAAATTCACTTTGAAATACCGTTAATTTCTGATGAGAATTATTGACCTTATGTTGGATACCTCAGAGATTGAAGTGAACCTACTAAACATTCGATGCAACAAGGTGTGAGACAAAGTTTATGTTGATTACTCACTTCCTAGCCTCAGAAACGAGTGAGATGAAGCGATGCTCCCAAGCAAACATTTTGATGACCTTGATGGCGTTGATGATCACGTTCTGGATGCTCACGCGGTCGTCCGTGTGCTGCGCAATCATTTGACGCAGTCGCGCAAAGACACGCCCCATGTAGCCTAAGGTAGTCATGTACTTTCCCATGAAGCATCTTTGCTCGTGCAAAGTTGAATGTTGCTGGTAGAGGCAGGATTTAAACAGCTTCCTTGACGTAACCCAGCAAGTAATTGTCACATGGGGTGCGATCAGGTGATCTTGGTGGCCAAAAGGGCAGAGCCAGAACCTCATATATGCGTATGTGGGACGAGTTTGGCTCCCGTTTAGATGATAGCCGTGCAGCACAAGGGAGACATATCAAACATTGAAAAAATCCTTCAAAAATTATTTCGAAGGTTTTTTTCATTCTTGTATAAATTATTCATTTTTTATTTATACTTAAATCAATACGAATTTACTAAATTGGATCCATCATTTAGAATAAACCCGTATATATCTTATTATCCGACATTTATTTACTATAACCACGCCGGTGTTTCTAGTGTGTATTTATTTTTTATGTTTATTGTTCTCATTTCCTGGATAATTGCAACTTGTTTGTTCATTCACAGTTGAAACCAACGAAACGATCCTAGAATGGTCGAACTTCCTCTTTCACTTAGAGAACTCGACATGACAAGAGGTGGAAACTAATGCTGAACCGTTCTAAGTGACATCGTCTTTTCAGGAAGCCACTAAGATTAGAAATTAACGATCCATGCATCTGTTTATTTGATTATTATTACCGTGCATTCATTTTCCCTCATCGTAACAAATTCTGGTTATGTTCATGACCAATATAATACTCACACTGAAGAGGTATGAGGATGATGAGAAGAATTAATCCCGTCAATGCCGTTGGTCCAAACATGTGGGAGAGCACTACCATCACCAAGCATAACTGCACGCGAGCCAGAACGGAGATGGGAAAACTAAGAATATCCGTATGTTAAAGTGTTACTCTTGATTAAGTCATTATTTTCATCTTATGAAATTAGAAGCCATAAAGCCTGACGGTAGTGGAAAACAAGTCCATTGATTTTCAACTATGGTTGTGCTCTTTTATTGATTGGGATAACAATGGAGTAATGAGTCTTTAAGTAAAACTATTTAATGCCAACCTGCAATGGAGCAATCCATAAATAATCGAAAAAAATGAGAGCTGTATCGAATCTTTGCACGTCGTTGGAAAGGAGGTTCACTATTTTTCCTACAGTTGAGTTGGCAAGGGCGGACTGGCTCAGTCGCAACGACTGTAAATTAAATAAAAATATGTCAGTATAACTAACCGATAAATTATGGATATTATAATATTATTCAGTTTGAAGTTTGAAGAAAACATTATACTAGTAAAATTACCACTTAATATCACGAAATTCTTCGTTTTCAAATATTATTAAAATCAAATTATTACTATACATTTTTTGAAAGTTCAATGCGAAAATTATTTTACGAAAGTAAAATTAAAATATTCTCTTCTAACACGAAGCAATTGAACTAATTGTTGACAAATGTTGAGTTTTAGTTTTACGTTCGTGTTTTCGTCAAACCTCTCAGTACATACTGTTGCTTGGAGAGGTAATTTTATATCTTGATGATTATGTTGTAAAATTTCCGCAATAGTGATGGCCTTAATATTTCGTCTTCGATCAAAATGAATATATTTCAAGTGTCCTAGCTCTCAACTTATACGCAATTTGCATTCATCAAACTACGTGTTTCTAAAACTGACAAATAACTGATAAGTTTTATTTACACTGAAAATAATTGAACATCAAAAATTCATGCGTGACAAACAATAAAAACTCTCTCACAAATGCATAGATAAAATAACCTTATTGCAACACACACAATCTGAAACGGTATTGAAGACGTGAATTTTTCCGAAAGCAATGAGGCTAATAAACCATTTGGAACGATATTTTCTGTCTCTAAGCAATAAAATTACAAACTTTTCTGTAGATGAGACCACAACTGGCAATCCTCATCTTCATGCCAATATTGCGGACGTTAAAACTGTGGTAGTAAAAAGTGAAGAGGTAGAGGAGCGAGCAGAGGATGATACCTGTTCCGAACGCCCAGCCCTTCCACACTTCCTCGTAGCCCTGCACGCCGCCCAGGTGGCGGAGCAGCTGACCAAGTAACACCGGCTGCGCGATTCTGCGAGTTTTTTCGAAGAATCATTTAGGTTTACGGCAATTATTTTATTTTGCACTTGACCAAGGAACATTAATATACAACAAAATAAACGTAAACGATATTTTAGAACTCTTAAAACGATCCACACGTAGAGCATAATGCGCTAGCACTCCTGTAGCATAATGCATAATGATCACCAACTCCTGTATTTCTTCCTTATTTGTTTACTACAATAGATGATTATAAAGAATGGAGTAAAAAATAGAGATTTATAATAGAGTAGAATAGAATGGAGAAGAATTTTAGTAGAATAGAATGTTGAATAGTAGAGTAGAATGGAATGAATTAAAATAGAATTGAGACGAATATAATAGAAAATGAAAAATCGTAAATAATGTAATAGTGAGGTCATAGAATGTAATATAATTGGCGATGCATATTTATTAGAAACCATATTTCTTACTTAAAGATGCACTCAGCGAACGTTGCGCAGAGACCTGCTCTGAAACAGCTGCCACCAAAGTAGCGCATGAGAGCCCGCGCATACCGGGGTTTAGGTCTCGATGCCTCTACTTCCCAAAATCTGTGGCAGAACAGGTTATTCCAATATTGTTTCATCAGGTAGCGATTAAATCTATACAGATTCGTCTTGAAATACAGTGGTTGAATTAGCTTTTCCTTACCGACTTCCGCGTAATGTGTAAATCTTTGTACACTTTCTTTGCTGAAGTGAACATGATTTATTGGTCAAACGTTCCATACTATAAGCCCACAAATGTTCCCTGCACCTATTGAAACCTTGTATCTATTGATACCTCGCATTTATTGACGCAGTGCATCTATTGACACCTTGCATCTATTAATACCTTGCTTCCCTCAACACCCATCTTTCTTCTAAGCTTAGCTTCGTAAAATGAACTTCCTGCTGTTCAATAGCAGTCATTACGTTTTAAGAATTTTTACTTCTGACGTACGCAAGAACGGACTAAAGGAAAAAGTCTCCTTCTGAATCTGAAAGAAATTTTTAAACCTATAATGCCATTTTTTATGGTTAGGTTGAAAGGCAAACTTTGATTACACACTTATGTCGTATTATGCACTGAAATTACTTTTCCATGTTGTTGGTAAGAATTTCCGAGGCCTCTGAATCATCGATTGCGTACAGATCATCCGAGGTGAGGTCCTTAGCGAGACCCTTTCGCAGCAGCGGAATCAGCCACCTTACAAGATTGTAGAAATTAAGAGTTATTTTCTATTATTTCATTAATAATTTGTAAATAATTGCAACTATTTTTGGTCGGGTTTTTCAGTTTCCAAGCTATTAGTTATGTGTGACCTTAATGCTAGCAAAGCTCTTGAAATGTATGTCTGCTGAAAATTTTCAACTATTCCAATAAGTCCAATAATTATGAACAATGATTGCAATTTTATGATGTCAGGCAAGGCATATTATAATATTATAGTAGAATATACAATGAGCATAAATTAATGAATTGAGGGTTACTCGAGTTTTAGTTCTAATATACTACCTCATTTGATCTTTTATTGTTAACTTATTATTTTGTAACCAAAAATTATCGCTCAATCACCCTTAAAACATCCTTTATTTATGAGACACATTGTCGATGGTCCGAGGGTCAGTTTAAAGAAACTTTTGTTACTGTGAAACTCTCGGGCTAATTTGTTATGAATAAAGTCCTTTTTCCCCTGACCATGAAGATGATATATATATAATATTAGATACTTTACAAAAGTAATTACTTTTAAAACAGTACCTCTATAGGAAAGTCAAGCATTCGGGAAGTTTCAGTCACACTAGCACCTGCCATACGGGCACCAACAATTTGGCCTCTTTGAAAGTCAGAGAGGTTGGCCATTTACAGGTTATAAGTGAGGTTTTAGACATAAAAAATTTACTAAAAATAGCTGTGCATAAAATATCAATTAGCAACAATAAACAATAACAAAATAAGTCACGTTTTCATTGATTATAACACGTTAAAAATTATGATATCAAAATATCAAGTGTTTCCTTAATTTTGTCCAACACCTTTACATATGGAGTAAAGTAATTCGAATGTCTCCTTTCCCCCAGTATTGGAGGAAGGGGGGGGAATTTTTTTATGCACTTTTCAAATTCGGCGGTGTCCGTGCCGAAGCTATCAGGTGCAAAATACGTGCGCACCACGAACGCCCCCAAGCTTTCTAGGTTTATGACCGGATTCTAATCTGACGCTTATTTCGCTCGTACAGCCAGAGCGTAAAGCGGACATACGGTAGAGCTGCTAATTTACTCGCCGGGCGAGCTAAAGTCGTCAAGTCGTCTAAAGCTAACCACCCCAAAAACTTTGATAGGGAATCGAATAATTGAAATTTCTAAAATCCGCCATCTTTAAAATCTATATCCTCCTATAATTTGAAGATTTAGCATTGAGAGATATACGTTGATATATTGAGAGATATACTTTTTGCCGTTTTCAACGAATTTCAGGTTTTCTCTTATTTTTTTCAAAAAATTCACAGAAGCAATAATACTTGTTCTTTTACTCGTTTACAGATGTGTATGAAATTTCAGTATATACAGGACTTTTTCCCGACCCATGCAGACGGTCCCCAACAATAGTTTGTTAACCTATTAAAACACCTAACCTTTCTTCTACCGCAAGCGTATAATAGACCGGGCAGTTACGTGTCACTTAAAAATCATTAGTACCGTTAGAAGGGGTAACTTTGGATTTGGAGTTTCAAAAGTTTGGCCCACAGTTAGAAGAAGTTTTGTTATGCTGTGGAATGATCATTTGACGAGTTATCGGTCTAGTTTATGCATAACTGGATAGGTAGAACTACTTCTGTTTTTATTGTTTATTATTTTTGGGTGTACCTCCATTTTTCTCCAACACTTCAGTGCAGCTTCATCTCCTGGATAAATAATGAAATTTGTGTACACCAAACTTTTACTTATAAACACTAATTATGTGAGCATATAAAATTTGAGTGCGTAATAATATTATGTACTCTATTGCTTCAAGTACTTTTGGAGTGTTTAGCAGGGTGAAGCGTTTTTTAAATTTTTTGGAGTTCGGTTTCGCAATAGTGCGGAAAAGTTGTGGATGTGCAAAGAAACGACGTGATCAAAATTCTAGACCCCTAGGTTGATTTTTCCACGATTCGAGGGTCGTTCTAAATTTTAAAAATACGAAGAACTAGTATATTCATGAAAATTTTTCCAAAAATTCAGATAGCCTTTTTAGAGGTCATAATAGGCAAAAATCATCATTAAAAAAATCCTAATAATCCCATGACCATAAGATGATAATATTAGAGCTCTAAAAATTATATGATTTTTTACCTATTGCGACCCTCAAGTAGCGCCAAAATTTGTATCTTTGGTTATAGTGTAAAATATATTCATATATATATGCTTTACCCTCGTGCTTTCTTATGATTCTCTAATAAAGAAGGCGGTAAGGTAGAGCTCTGAAACTTGGAACATATATACTTAAGATGATTTTATGAGGATTTTTGCCCATTGCGACCACTAAAAAGACTATCTGAATTTTAGGGAAAATTTTCATGAATTTGCTAGTTATTCATTTTTTTTATTTAAACGACCGTCGAATCGTGGAGAAATCAGCCGAGGGGTCTTGAATTTTGCACACATCGTTTCATTACACATCCACAACTCTTCCGCACTATAATTGCGAAACCGAACTCCAAAAAGTTGAAAAAAGTTCCCACCCTAGAGTTTAGGTTGCTACACAAGTTATTTACCATTTCATGACCACTTTCGTCCAGAATTGTAGAAACTTTAGCCCAAAGATTTAAACAAATCAATGTATCATTTATGTTTTGAAGAAATAAAAAAAAACAGTGAAAGTTTTATGCGGCTATATATGGTGTTGAGATGATATCAGAATCTGATGGCCAAAGCGCAACCATTTCGTATCTGAAAGAAATAATACATGGAGAAGCAGACATGTACCTGTTCACAGGCCTAATAATGAATACACACAAGCTGAATTGAAACCTGAAGACTTTACCGTTGATAACTTCGGGGATGTTAAACATAATGGACAGAAACTTCCTGGCGAAGTTGTGGGCTTGTCTGAAGAAAGACATTCAGTTGAATGCAATGAAGAAGGACATTCAGTTGAATGCAATGAAGAAGGACATTCAGTGAGTTTTCGGGCTGGCCAGAGAAACAAAATTGCTCGACGTCTGGGCAGATGTTAGTCAGAAGATAAATCATCGAAGAGGAACCAGTTCCAAGTAAGAGAAATATGGAGGTATGTGATGTTAAACGGCTTTTTACACACTTTGCGCCACAATGTTCTTCATTAAAATAATTGAAAGTTTGTTTACACATTAGGACATTATGATACATAGAAAATTATATATAATCACGGTAATGATATATTGAGCTGATAAAACTCCAAGAAAAAGTTAAATTTGGGCCAATGTTACCCCATCTTACGATACCCATGTAAATCGCTGCTCTGATCGAATATCAAATCAAATATCTGTAAATTGCCTCAATATAATCAATTTATAATTGTTCCTAGTATCATGTATTTAGGGTAATCATTGAAATATACTCACATAAACGTTGCATGAGCGAAGCTTCCTGTTGGTGGCTTACGTTTAGCATCGCTTCCTTCCGGTGACACGCATTTGCGTCGGGGTGCGAAAGTCCCAGTCATTTGTTCGATTTAAATATTTACTCAGAGTAAAATCGTGAATGACTCTCCGCTGCGAACACCAATAACATATATGATCTATGTCAGAAAGTAAATAATTATTAATTAAAATTTAAAGGTATCTGGATATCTCGAAAAGGGTTTTCAAAGATTGCGAAGTGATCATCGTTAATTCTATAGTAGTTAAGGCAAGTGATATGAATGATTAATGAATTTTTCTCCCAGCCTATCGCGTGCCATAAGTATTAAAGACGGAATATGTCAGGGAAATAATCCACAGTGTCTGTATCATGAACAAATATCGTTATAAAAGGTAATTTGTATTAGAATATAGCGTATGTATCACTGGAAATTTCCGAGATACTGTATTAAAATTTTAAACCACGCGTATGTACCTGCTTCGGCGGTACATATACTAAAATTGGAACGATACAGAGAAGATTAGCATGGCCCCTGCGCAAGGATGACACGCAAAATCGTGAAGCGTTCCACATTTTTTTTTTTTTTAGTCAAGTTTCAGCCGTGGTCGAGAGCGGACGCTCGTGTTTTGCGGTCCCAGATTTTCAACTTTTAACTTTAACTGTGCCGTTTTCGGAACTCTTTTTGCATTTTTTTATGATCCGTGTCAGTGAATGACTGAATTTTCAGTGAAGTCAGTAAAATAGAGTGCAAATAGAAAAAAAACCTATAGTAAAAGTGTTTCCATCTGAAATAACGCGATCAAGAGTCAGCGAGGGACGCAAACAGGCCAGGCGAGGGCAACGTGCAGCACTGCCCCGCCAGCGTAGAACAATAGAGCCCTTGTTTCTGTGGCCAAGCTACCCCCTCTACCCTGACACCTTTTACAACCTAGCAAATTACGGAGCAGGCAATAAGTCCAGCAGCTATCTCAATCAATCGTCAGTTATGGAAAGATCGGGTTCCAAAGGCCGGATCCCTTGTGAATCAAGTCACGAAAAATTCAAGAATCGGCAACAGGCCATGGGCCTATTTCTTCAACGCCGACACTTCTATTCTATTCTATAAGCAAATTACAGACATACGCGAGTAGTTCCGCCTCAAACAAAAAGTGTTAAAAAACGATTTTTCCAGGACCACGTAAACTAAAACATGTATCTCATCACCCACCCGACAGCGGAAACCTCACCCGACTCCACTCAGTGGACTTCCCACTCAAAACCAATGTAGATCCATATCACAGGTTTAAAATATTCTGATAAACAGAACCTGGCACCACTAGCATCACAACCCTCATACTGAAAAACCTCCCCAAAAACATGACACGTTACCTAATATTGATATTCAATCATTCTATCCCCTAAACGTTTTTTCCTCCACTCAATAACAAACAAAACAACTCATAACACAAAATACAAAACTTTACATTTTTTCATAATTAGGCATTCACGGATAGCTTATAGACGAAATATTCGATAACTAATTATATGAACACCTCACGGTTGACCCAAGCCTTCGCAGAGATATGACCCAGCGAACTCCAACGCAAGATAAAGTAACTCAAACTCCACTCGTAATCGCAAAAATTATACCGATTACCTCACATCATTCATCTGAATGTGTAACCGCATAGACCAGTAATTAAAACTTACTCAGTTGTTCCAAGGGGGGCTTCTCTCTTACCTTTTCTCTACAGATCCTTCATCCACGACCTTCCACCACCATTACGAAAACAGAATACATGGCAGTCACAGACTACATAACAGAAAAATTACCGCAGGACATTGCTCACGACGAACACAACAAGAAATCCAACAGATAAACACATTACAAAATCACTGGCTAATTCAGACTAAGACCACCACGTTTAAAATGATTATATCATTTGTATCCCAACGGGAACTGCACCCCAAGTCTGATCCCATTAATTGAGGCAGGAAAATGAGGAGAGTTAAAATTTTTCTTAGGAAGCGCCCGGTCAACTTGCTCAGCCTCAAACGAAGATGTGATTTCCTTCAGGCAATTCATATCTTTGAAAGAATGCACGAAGACTAACCATCCATCCCATTATGTGACTTCAATTGGTTTGAAAATTATACTGTGACGCTTGGCTCCCCAAAACTCCACCCATCAGCAAGTGCAGCAAAAAGATGAGGAAAATTCAGAATGCATGCCAACAAAATCAGAATACTACTATGATGAAACCTCTTAGGGTATTGAGGACCTGTTTTACCGAGCGTTTTATGCATCATCCATTGTTGATGAGGATTTGGGCTCGGAGCATGTAAATAAAGGGTTTAGTTTTGAATATCTATTTAGATGTGCAATTGTTCGTCTTCCAACATTCTTAAAGGTTCCAACTTCTACATAAAAGTTGAATAATATTCCTTTGCCCTAACACCAGTATTTCCGAAGTATTCCCGGGTTTAATTTTTTGTTGATTATGTTACTATTGGTGCGGGAGGGGAGATACTTGGTTGATAATGTTACTATTGGTGCGGGAGGAAAGATACTTGGTTGATTATGTTACTATTAGAATAGAATAGAAGTGTCGGCACTGAAGAAATAGGCCCATGGTTTGTTGCCGATTCTTGAATTTTTCGTGACTTGATTCACAAGGGATCCTAGATACTTGGTTGATTATGTTACTATTGGTGCGGGAGGGAAGATACTTGGTTGATTACGTTACTATTGGTGTGGGAGGGGAGATACTTAGTTGATTATGTTACTATTGGTGCGGGAGTGGAGATACTTTTATAGTTGAATGAGACTGAATGGTCGAGAGCATTGACCTTAATCCTCGTTAATTAGTGAGAGCAACTCCCTAGTCCCGAAGTCGACTCCCGGGCCCCGGAATTAGCTTGATGCTAATCTAGAAAGTTATGAGGTATTATAAAGTAACTAACCTAATTAATGTAACGAAGATTATGTTCAATATTATTTATATAATGCCACGAATAGATCTCTGTTGATATATACGTCACTAAAAATCCATCGTTAAATTACTGCATGTTCTTCGAACTAGGACACATTTTTCATACCCGTGGTTATAAGAGTTGCGAATTAATTTATTATTTGAAATTTTTTACCTGTGGTTTTGAGAATTACGAATAATTTTACTCCCTGATATGTTTCACGCGTTGCACCTAGTTTTCAGTATGTTTAAACAAAAGATTGCTCGGCACTCGGCAAGTATATTACTGTATTTGAAGTTTGACAGACCCTATTATTTATTATTCATCTGTGTAAACAGTGTAGAGGGTTTGTTGTAAATTGTATTTTACTGTTGTAATATAAAGCTTCTATTAAATATATAGGTATTGTAAATTTGTAATTAATTAGAATTGGTATTGTAAGAATGTTCTTAGAGAAAGTTAGATTCGAGAATAGAGACTGCGGATTAAGAACGAGTAGTATGAAAGTGGACTTAAGTACGGCAACAAGGGTCTAGTGAGACGTCATGCTGAAACTAGATTTGTCAATTTACAGATATCTCGATGTGTCCACCAGAGTGAGTTCTTCCTTGTGCAATGTTTTACTGTAATTTTTGCAATAAAGTATTTTAATATAATGGTGGTTCATTAAGTACAGGGTGACACAAAAAAAACAGAGCTCACTAAAAGTCTTATAACTCCTGAAATTTTATTCAGTTTGAAACAAAAATTCTATGGAATTATGTACAACCTATGTAGCCAACATCTGCAAAATCTCAATTCTATACCACAAAAACTCTTTGTTCTACAGCCGCTCAAAGATATGTTCCAGATTAAATATGTCTCAACTGCAAATGTCTTTTGCTCTGTAGTCCAAGGCATCTCGAAGCTCACACGTGGTAGACTCTTAGATCAATCCGTCTTCTTAATGAATCTGAAACAAATAACAGGATTACTTGAGTATTGTGGAAATTATTCAACTTTTTATGAGCTCTGTTTTTTTTGTGTCACCCTGTACCGAACCTGTGGGCCATGCCACTATACCCACGACAACAGGACTACAATCAATGGCTCTGAAATACATACATGTTTGAATAGTTGTACCACCACTTGTGGCAACATTTCTCCAGCCCATCGTATCTACAGCATCAGCTAGGCAGCGCTTGAAAAGTTTCGTTTTCTTGATTCGTTAACACCAAGTAAACAGCAATACAATCAATAACGCTGGTAAACAGCACCACATTCAATGGCGCTGGTAAATAGCACCACAATAAATAGCTCTGAATTACACACACGTTTGAATAGTTGTCCTTCCACTTGTAGCTTGTCCTGAGGTCTATAGTTCATTAACAAAGGCTGAATTGTCAGCAAGTCAGCGGTGCAACTTTATTCCCTTTGGCTGCAGCATAGGTACCTAATTTTGCCCTGTAGCTGATAATTACTGACGAGTTTACCGACGGTCCAATTGGAAAACTTTATACGAGCTAGAAGGATTTGAAGATTACCGGTACGCCTACTGGTAGTCTTCAACCGCCTATACCAATGGTACGCGAGTTACTCAATTCCAGGAGGTACGGGAAGCTTTCGATCGAATTCATGAACAGTTTTTATTTTTAATTTGTTATAATTAAAAATAATTGGATAATTTAGTACGCCAAAAAATGTTCATGGCAACATGCAAGATAATCTGGCAACGATTATAGTTGATACAAGTGGTATATGGCCACAATCAGTTTGGGTCATTGTCTTGCAGGAAGAACCTTCGGCAAAACCAAAGTACTCTCACATGCATGATCATTATAACAATACACGTGTTTAAAGCAAGTATGACTCTCTAAAGCAAGAGTTTACCTGTACCAGCAAACTCAGCAGTGATTTGTCTGTCAGCTCAGCTTTATTGCCTTTGCCGAAAAACCAGTAATTTGGTAGGACTAAATTACGTTCTATTTTGTAAAAATCTGATTTTCTTAAAATATGAATATTGTATGATTTAGATTTTATTGGTTTGTCTCTGATACCACGCTTCGTCTATTTATTTCCAGAAACCGTTTAATAATTATCTCGAAAATCGCGTATTCAATTACTTTCCTCTACGAATTAGGGAATCTCGTAGAAGATTCTTTACAACATGCATTCATTCCAGGCATTCAGCAAGTTTTGCAAGACATGTTTCAAATTACCGCGAAAAGTTTTTAAATACAAACATATATCAGCAGCGCATACGAACAACTAATACCCACAACATATTCAGTCCATCTTTCCAGGCTTCGCTACGGCCATCATGCTTTACTCAACTCCTGGGAACACCGATTACGCAATTTACATTCAGACTTGTGGCCACATAGCTAGATGCTCTTCAACACGTTCACAAATATCCTGCTGGATATGCAAGCCACGTCAAATCCCTTTTCTTGCTCTAGCCCAGATCCTGCATGGGTGGAGGCCTTCCTGTTCGTTCTCGGCGCGGGCTTCATGGATTGCAAGGACCAGAATAACTACAACTTTAATAGCATTTTTGCTACCACCGGAGGATGGACACCTCTGCATTCACGCAAAATTAATTTGGTGGAATCTGCATAACAACCTGAAGTAAATACACATGCATATAATTATCCCCTTTTCTTTCTACTTGATTTTACTTGAAATTGGACTTCAGTTAACCAACTTTCAAACCCAGCGCAGCTCGGGATTTATGCGAAATATGACAGAACTATGCTCGAATTTTGTTCAACCTTTGTTTCTGATTTTTCAGGGATGTGTCAGAAATTTTTCCAGAATACGCCTGAGAATTGTTAGAACTTTGTCCAAGATGTACCGAAAATGAATAATTGATTTGTCCTGCATCTGTAGAGATTCTTCCGCTATGTCCGGAACTGGAAGTGAATTTTTTCAAACTTATTAAAAATTTCTAAAGTTATATGTGCGAACTTGCTCCAGGTTTGTGCGAATCCGTGTTGCCCGTGATATATAATCTCTAATATTAGGCAGTCTTTTCGTCCCTAGAGCCGTCACTCCAAATCTCGTCGCCCTAAATACACTTTCATCCCGAAATATTGGCATCATGAAAGCAGTCATCGTCAACATCGTGTTCCAGATTTTGTCAACCTGAATCTCGTCTCTCTAAATCTTCTCATCACGAATCCCGTCTTCCCGAATGGAGTTATCCCTCATCCCTTCATCTAAAATCTCGTCTTCCAGAATCCAGTTAATAAATTAAAGACTCATTCTCACAAGCGAAAGTTTCATCTAATTCGCATGTATCGTGGAATCCTGATTTAAATACCGGATTTGATTAAATTCAATTCAATTTTCGGACTTTGAATAAACTGTGCATCAAATTTTATGCCACATTTTAATGATTTAATTAACTCGCCCTTCCTCTTTTTACAATGCTGCTTGTTTCCATCAATACAAGTGAAATTTCAAGCTATGGGAACAGGTAAGAATTCAGGCATACAAATACTGAAACAAGCAAACTTTCAGGAACCTATATATCATTTCGGGTTTCATATTCTCTCTATTTAAAGCAGTTGACTATGAGAGTTAATAATAATTGAAAAGCAACAACTTGTTGCCAAATTTCGATCAGTTAAAAATTAAACATCGATTTTTTGCAAAGTTATTATTCATATAATTCTATTCACAAGAGATGATGGCACGGCGCTGCATTAAAATTATCAGCATGGTTGTTATCCTATTTAACTTAATAAGCCGAGTATAAACATTTCTACGCATGGATTTCATCTTATCATGGACAGGGCAGGGATATCAAACCATTTTGCACATCAACATTCCCATACGGAACTTTGCATTAAGCAAGGCCACTCGAAAGTTATCGAAAAAATCGATTGGTGATATTTAGCATTGACAAATCATAAATAGTCCTCGTAGTCGAGTTTTATCTACTATAAGTTAAGATTCTTATACATGGCTTCATTAAAATAAGTAATAATTTGAATCTGCATTCCGATTTTCAAATTGAGTAAAATTTGCGATCTCGATAATATTGTTTGATCGAAAAATATTGAAACATAGTGAAATTCACTAATGTGGTTAATTTAGAAGAACATAACATAAGCGTGTTATAAACACATGTAATATAAATTGAGATTAAATCTAGTTGAACTTCAATATGCATGAAAATACGAAAGAAAAACCGATGAAAATATTTGTTTATTTTCGATCTGTGCTCATGAATCTATATACTGGAGAAAATGCAAAAGAAATTAGTTTTGGCAGAGATTACCCGCTACGGTAAAAATATTTATTAATAATCAACTGTATTATTTTAATATCAGTATACTACGAAAAAGAATTTCCTAGAGGAATAGAGTGTGATCAAAAATTATGTAAAAGGATATAGTTCACTTGGATTGTCAGATGCGAGATTGTGCTGGAATAGCTGGTGCATCATCGGCATCAAGTACATTCTTTTGCCGACGAATAAGCTGCTATTGAAATGTGATTGAGTTATGGATTCTCATGCATGTGTTGCAAGTGCGAGATCACTCGTACACATCGAAAATTGAGCATTACTGATTGAGATAGAAATTTTGGTATGGAATTAAAATCGAAAAGTATACTCCATAAAATTCTTACGAAAGTCATCTTGCAGACTTAAAATATTTGCGGAAGAAAGCTTAATGTCAATTATTAAAGTATCATGTACTAGGTGTATCTACTGCAAAAAAAGCACATGCAACTTTCATAGATTAAATTTTAGAGACTGAATAATTATTGCTTTCATCATAGAGCTATTGTTTCCGAGAATTTCATGTCCTACTCATCGTATCTATCACCACTTAGCTTATTGGAACAAATGCAGAGCAAAATTTGGCTTTGGGAAGAGAGGTAGAAAAGAAACCTATAACATAATGGATAACCGCGTCATAATAGGTTTCATTCATCGCAATACGATGCATCTTGGCCACTAAAATATATTAAAATTTTTGAGATGAAAGATAAAATCCATAATTTCTTCTTAAATTACACGTGCATTACCAGTCCCTTCCAAAAATTCACATTGAATTTCAAACAACACATCGAGAGCATTCATAGCTTAAGTAAGTATTTCTGACTTAATCGTTCACTTTTATAATCCCAATGCTATAATTATATGAGGTCCAATAAAATTTATTAATTTAGTATTGACAGCGTAATAAAACCTTTATATTTTGAGGAGATTTGAAAAAAATAGTAAGGTAAGCCCAATAAAGTTGTGCCATAACATTGGCCACATTGTGATGCATAAACATCGGATAATAAAATGGAGTAAATTCCCTCTAGCTAATTTGGATCAACATTATTATTTTATTAGCAGAGTATCGGCAACTCTAAAAGAAATATAGGAGACACGAATTGTGTGGTGAAGTGCTTTATATAAAGTTTATACCGTTAAAAAAGAAATATTGCTAACAAAGTCTGTATGATGGAGAGGAATAGTGAATGAGGGATAGGGTTAAGGAACAGCAGGAAAACGGGTTTAAAAATATTCTGAAGGTAATGTAAAATCAACTTTCTATTAAAATACTCTCCCGTTTTCAATTGGTGTCGGTAAAATCAAACGTTTCCAGGATGAGTCCAATATTATGTCGTCGGAAAATGTATTTGATTCTGATTAATTATAATGCCTTTAAAAAAATTCACACCGAATAACTAATTTTCTCTGAGCCAAGGGCTATGTCACTCGCTATATTTAATGTTTTGCTGTCTGAGCCTGTCTCGCTGGTGAGTCGGGACGACGGCCCTCACGCACGCCGCACGTAGTGAAGTAAGGAACTATGGCTATGTTGGCTCGTGCACAATGCGGGTAGCTAGTTTATGATGCGTTGAGAAATAAATTATGTCGGTAACAACACTTGTGTGCTAAGATGTAGGAGCAAATAAGACTAATAATATGCGTTTAAAAATTACTTGCTAAAGACAATACTTCTAAAGAGGATAGTGTCTCCGATGTAACACATGTACAATGAATTTCTTGTTATATTTTTAAATATTAAAAAAATTATTTATAATTTTTTTAATATTTAAAATTATTTATATTTATTTATTATAATTTATTTATTTATTATAATTTAAAAATTATTTATACTTTTTTAATATATAAATTTTTTTAATTTTAAAATTATTTATTCTGTCACTTGATAATGCATTGTCACATATATAAAATAAATATATATATTTATATATAGCTACGGCAATGGATCCACAAAACTAACGTATACTAGTAAAACTGGACCCTTTAGTTTAGTCTATCAGTTGATCAACGAATCAGTTTATTCTATACTGGTATATACTCGAGCTCCAGCTACTCTCTGCAAGTGTTCTATTATCAAGTTTATATGTGTGGGCCACTTAACTTGCCACAACTGAACTGCGTAGATATTATCATATGATGAAATAAACATATGAACTAAATGTATGAACTAAACATATGAACTAAACATATGATGAACTAAACGTATAATGAACTAAACATATGAACTAAACGTATGATGAACTAAACATATGATGAATTAAACGTATGATGAACTAAACGTATGATGAATTAAACGTATGATGAACTAAACATATGATGAACTAAACACATGAACTATAAACATATGATGAACTAAAATGTTTCGGACTGAATACATCAAAGTTGGTATACTGTATCCATTTTGTGATGCTGTGATTTTTTAGATGACTTACAAATATTGTTAAAAACATCTCGTAATGTCGTTATCTACAATATCCATAGCCTGCTGTCGATTTTACGATTTTGAGCTCACTATTTTAAATGCATAATAAGTAAAAAAAGGTCTAATCGTGATCCATAAACGGTGTAATCATTTTAATAAACAGCGCTAATTTTAAATTAAAACTAGATTTACTTTTCGCTTTCTCTATTTTATTTACGTTTGAATGAGCTTTATTTGTACTTACAGAAAATCCCTGTAAAGTCGAAAGTTTTACCATCAACCAAATATTTGTGCTTTTCGCTCTATATATCAGCTGGATTTTTCATTTATATTAGTATAATTCGAACTTCAAGATTTTTCTTATTGTTGACTGAAAATTTTGTTGGTACTAATGTTCATTGACCGTTATACTAGAGCAAGAAATTACAGTTGGATCGCTTTTTTCGACGGCAGCGAGGTAACCTCCATTAATTGGCTCATGCTGCGATCAATACACGAAGCAAGGCATTTACCACGGCATATATTGCCATTGAAAAAGCGAGAAATCATTTTACTATTTTGCAGCCTAATTCTTCTTCCATGGAAGTATAATTATGACCACAAAAGTGTAGAGAAAGTGTATAGCTTGTTTAATTAAGAACATAACATCTTATATATATATCACATAACTTTTATATATATGAATATATCAGCGTTCCAGCTCACTATTTGGCAAATGTCTTGTGGTCAAGGGACTTCTTTCTTTTCTTTTCTTCTTTCTTTTCTTGGCATTGTAGATTACCAATAAAAATACCTATTTGCTGTCAATTGTTATCCAAGAAATAAATGTGCTGAATAATGCATGGACGTATTGCATATTTAATCATTTCTTAATTCAATTCAAGAAATCAACCTTGATTTGATTTCTATTCTTCTTACCACTGTAAGGCCGGCCAGTCTCAGGATCGCATTATATGTATACTTTAAAATAAATAAATTTGAATTATAAATCTTGAGCTCCTGTAAATATAATTGCTGCAGATGCTAAGACTGGCCGAATCTCGTCATGCATAACAATTTAGGATCGACATCTGAGTGATTGTCACAGTGATTCAGAGATTCAGAGCAATTCAGAGTCTTATACAAATCAGTTCAGCGGGCCAAATGTATTCGATTCTGTACAAAAATCTGGTGGAATTCATTAAATTCATTAAATTTATTAGTGGTAAATAATCCGCTTTTCTGGCCGGTGTCAAACCAAACCCGAAGAAGGATAATAGCAGCAAGAACAATCAGATTTCTTACACCAGCCTAACCGCACGGTGCTCCCGCTTCACCTGTGTTTGCCTAGCAGTTTTTGGAAGGCATACCTTCAGCATCTTAAGGCCGCGGTCCTGCTCTCCTCTTGATCTGACGTTGTGGTGGCTCGACGAGAGCGTGGTTCCCCTACCTGGAGCTCAGACGTTCTCCTGCTCAGCAGCTGTGGTCACGGTGGTGCTACACTCCTGGAAGCTACACTCCTTGATGCTTCGGAGACGTCAGAGGTGAGGCTTGATTCTTGGCCAGAACCTGCTTACCTCGCTCCTAGCCAATTTTTCAAAATTTGATGATCCTTTAGGGTTTGGACCGTTATTAATTTGTGAATTCCACCGATTTTTTGTTGAACACTGATATTAATTAGCCATGTACTATATTCAACCAATTCTCAAGTTTGGGTTTGTTTACCGGCAGGTGTGAACCGTGTGATGTTCATGGCCAGCCATGGATGAGCGAGCCAGCCGTTGATCCATCCTTTGAACTTGAATAAAGCCTGTTCAGTTTCTAGCAGCAAATCCTCTCTTATTTTCCTGATTTGTTGAAATTGGTTATGGTTAATAACTGTAGTCGGAAATTCAGTCATCCTCTATTAGAAATTCAATATTCATTATTTTTGTATATGGTCCTTCGAACCGGATTCTAGTCCTAACTCTTTGCTCAAGCTTCCATGGCCGGATCTTGTGTGATGGTGAGTTTGTGGCCGTGGCTGTGATTTGGTGTGCTGACCTGTTTGCCATTCCCGATTATCTCTCTGCAGGCGGTGTGCAATTTATGCTCAATTTCTCAAATCTCAATTTTAATAGATTTATTGAAATACATTGAGCCTATTTTATATTGTTGAAACAAATAATAAATTCTATTCTTGTATATTCTATTTCTTATTCTAATATATCTATATTCTTAAAATGTCTGTTGATGATGCCACTAACGCGGAGGCTGTTCACCAGCTTCAAGCTGATTGGCATTCATCTTCTAAGATTAAGGATCCAGCAATTAAGCTGATGATTCATCAAAGAGCAGGCAAGCGGCAGTCGTTAACGAAATGTCTTAATAGCCTAAATGCATCCTTTCCCGACTCTGAATGTGAAATCGAATTTTATGTTGCCAAACTTGAACTTTTGAAGGGACAGATTTCCACCCTTGATACGGAGATTGAAACTATGATGCTTACGCATGGGTTGTGGGGTGCCGATGAGTTCTCCCATCAGACCGATATATCAGATGATTAATCTGATAAGCTTATAGTAGCTTTAGGCCAGCTCAAACTTGCGCGTCGCGCTTTTGAATGCAGTATATAGTGCCGCTGTTACAGAGCGAACAGTTGTTCCTGGGTCGGGTAACTTGCCGAAACTTAAGCTACCTCAAATTGAATTGCCTAAATTTAATGGGCAACCTGAATTATTTGAACAATTTATTACATTCTTTGAGCGTATAATCGGTAAATTTAACCTTACGCAATTTGAAAAATGTTTATATCTCATTCAGCAGCTGTCGGCCCTGCCAGGCAAATTGCAGACTCTGTTCCTCACGATGATTTCTCTTATGATAAGGCGAAGGATGTGTTGACTGACGCTTTTTCCAACAGGACTGTGCAGCAGTATTCCGTGATTGGTAAGCTCGTTAACTTAAAGTTCAACCCCAGAACTCCTTATCAGTGGGTTAGTGAGGCCCGTACAATTATTGTAGATCAAGCTAATCGTCTGAGAATTGATACTGACATTTTCTTGCAGTTCTTCCTGTGGAACGGTTTGTCTGACGGCTTTAAGAAACCGCTGACGACTATTGTTTAACACGTCAAAACCCTCTTTACAGGATATACTCGAGAATTCCTTTGAGGTGATAACCAGGTTGAAGGAAACAGGTGCTACTAGCAGAGATTCTATGACCCCTCAGTCATCTGACTGTAGAAGTGTCAGTTTAGCTACGAAGGTGGCTGTTGAACATTCACCTGTCGATCACAAAGCAGGATGCTGGCTCTGTCAATCTGACGGAGCAGCAAATTTTCATGACCATAAAATAACCTCGTGCACTAAATATTCTTCTCCATCTGCTAAACTAAATAAGGTGAAGGTCTTACGCGGATGCATTGAATGTGGGTTCCTGAACCACGAGATCGGCTCCTGTAAGTACAAGTTTACAGGCAGGTGCAGGAACTGCAATAAATATCATGCTTATTTTCTTTGTGTGGACGGGATGGCTCAGCCTAAACCTGCCACTGTTACGGGCTCCTCTTCTGGCAAAAGTCCTGCTAATGCCAAGCCCCAGAGCCTGGCCAAGGGTAGAGAGGCTTCTCGCACGGACCTTTTAGCCAAAGAGATTAGCACTACTCAGACTAATTCAGCTCATGACTAGCACTCATTACAGCCTCATCACTGGCCCGGAGCATGTTCTCTCAGCCTCAGGGTTAATTGAGAGCTCCCGATAACCATGTCGTTACTGTTGGAAGAACTTGGTCTACCGGAGACGAGATACTTCCTGAAACACAGTACCGCATCACGCCAGTTACGGTGATAATCGGGAGGTAACTTTGGAACAGAGGATTGTGCTGATTTAGAGCTTTATCGGTGTTCTCGCTGCCTGACACTTGCCCTGTTGGAGTACAGCAGCTTTGAGCGCTATGCACTGGCTAGAGCAGTGGTTCCCAAAGTGGGCGATATCGCCCCCCTAGGGGCGGTGGAAAGATTTTGAGGGGCAGTAAGGCAGAAGAGGGCGTTTGGGGGGCGATAGGGGGGCGGTAGTCCGAAGTCGAAGTCAGAAGTTCGAACGTTTGTTTGACGATTTGTACACAACACGTGCAGAACATCATGACTCCCAGCGATGGTTTTTTCACCCAGATTTGTTTTTTAACCGTTCCTGGGTTTACGTCTCGGACAAATTAACGGCCGGACTCGCGGCCGATCTCACGGCCAAGTTCCAATTCAATGTTCAAGTAATATCTCTCAAACTAATGAACTTAACTTGATGAAACTTGGTACACGTATTTATTGGGATCTAACGGCAATGTTAAGCTCGTGATTTTTTTTATTAATTTTGCCTTTATTTGTTTTTGCCATAGTTATTTGGCAATACGGGCTGAAATTCACAGTATCGGGTAATCAAGAAATTTTTTCCAAACTATTGAGCAGATTCGAAGAAATTTTGAATTTGCAGTCCTAACTACCGAACGTTAATGTTTAGCTCTTAAAAATTTATTCGATTGTGCCTTTGTTCGCGAGTTTTTTTTTCATTTCACCTTCATTCGTGATTTAAACAGCAATACGTGCTTAAATTCGCAGTAATCAAGAAATTCCTTCCAAAACTACTGAATGGATTTGAACGAAACTTAGTATTTAAATACCCAACCTCAGCAACGGTGATGTTTAGCTTGCTACAATTTTTTCGTTTTGCCTTCGTTTGCCAGTTATACGGCTATACGTATACGGATATACGTAAACGGCTCTTGGTTAAACCGGCCGGTAGAAAAGCCGGTCGTTCCTCCTATATCTGTATAACTCGCGAACGAAAATAAAATAGAAAAATTGTCGCGAGCTAAACATTCACCGTTGAGAGTTTCGTTGAAATCTGTTCAGTAGTTTAGAAGAAATTTCTTGATCGCCGCGAATTTAAGCGACAAATTATCCGGCGATACGGGCCGAATATAAGGAAGTGTGAAATCAAGAATGACTGTGAAATGAAAAAAAAAACTCGCAAAAGAAGGTAAAATAAAAAATTTTTATAAGCCAAAAAAATCAACGCTTGGTAGTTAGGAATGTATATTCAAAATTTCGTTGAAATCTGTTCAGTAGTTTGGAAGAAATTCTTTGATCACTGCGAATTTAGGCCTTTATCGCAATATAACTCACGAATGAAGGTGAAACTTAAAAATATTTACGAGCTATAATTCAACGTTAGGTTCTGATAAATATATGTTCCAAGTTTCCTTGAGCTGCGTTCATTAGTTTGGGAGATATTACTTGATAATTGAATTTGAAGATTGGTCGTGCGACTGGGCCCGAGTCCGGTCGTGAATTTGCCCGAGACGTCCTAGGTTTCTAGTGCTGAAACAGTTAAAACAGCTTAAAAACGTATTGGTTCACTAAAAGGGGCTCTATTTGTGAAATACACATTTGTGTTTAACATTTATCTAATAAAATTGCAGCGTACTAAATTTCAAGAAAGAGGCGTATGCTTTAATATGTGTCTGTGGGGGGCGCTAGAAGTTCACTAGGGAGCCAAAGAGGGCGCCAGCCTGAAAAAGTTTGAGAACCACTGGGCTAGAGTTCCTGTACTCAGAGTCACATTTGACTGCACTGTTAGTTCAAGTGTGTTTTCTCATTTGATTATTTCGAATACGGCATCTCGATGACTACATCATGATTAAGTCTGTAATAATTACTAACATGGAGATTCTGGCGTATGTATATATGCTCAAAAATCAATATATACTGAAAAAATTCCCGTTGTAACTCGATATTAACTTTCAACAAAACCTCTTCTGTAGCTTTTTTTGTTCTCACTGCTGCTAGCAACTGTTGTCATGGAGGTTCATCACTTCACGTGTAGCGGATTTTGGTTTTTGTTCTTGTTCTTGTGAGTGTCTGTGAAATCATAAGGAGCCAACGATATCTATAGTACGTTGTTATTAAATGAACTGAAATCGATGTGAGGAACATTCTTCATGTGCGACACTTAGTAATAATTTGAATACTACTTTAAATTATTCTGTCGCAAATGCGCACAAAGAATCTATTCCGAGTTTATTGCTTAAACACCACAAGCAAGCCAGCCGCTACCGTGACCCTCCTCTTCCTAACCGCTTCGTGATTCCGCCTAGCTGAAAGTAGCATTTTAATCCCAGGTAAAATCCAGACACAACAACAATAAATATGACGAATACATTGTCACAAGTACGAGGACAAATGACTGAAATTTTATTGATTTAAACTAGTGTTTCAAGGTAATGAATGACACACGCTTCGAATCTGTTATTTGCGTCTCGGACCTGAGTACACGTGCAAACCATGAACATACGTTAATACGTACCAGCTGATTGACGAATGCCGCCAAGTCACCCACCACAAAACACCCCCTTCCTCCCCACCGCCCCCGTTCCTACAATCTTTTAACCTAGCGTCAGGATGACGGTTGGGGTTTCAAAAGTAATATACAACTTACAAGAAGCAAAAATATATAGCGCGATAATCTCAAACGTGGTCGCAACCAACACGAGAATACTGAGCTCTGCGGTGCGAGTCTGAGACTTCGTTGAACTTTCATGAATAACTTGTCTATTAGAATTTAACGACAGAAAAATTACATTAATTTCAATCCAATATCGTCACTCCCAGCGCAGAAACACCATAAACACAATTCCTGATTTAAACACAGGAATTGTGTTTGGAGATAGGCTATAAATGAAATTTTGTTTGTCTGACTTGATATCAAATAAACTAAACTAAAGAAATGAAGAACTTGTCAGCGTGACGCAAGTCTTCATGAGGCTCGCGCATGATGCACGTTAACTGAATGATATATTTAGGATTGTGAAGCAAAACTAATTCTTAAGTTATTGTGTGATAAATAAAGCTTCCATTTCCTGAATGGCAAAAATTTGAGAGCAATCGAAGATTTATGTACGCGTACTTGTATGAATATTATAATTTGAATGTTGAGATAAATTCGATTTTAGAGGTAATGCCTATAGAACCACAAACTATAAATTTATATTCATTCTCTTCATCAGATTGGATTTTGGAGTGTGAGTTTTGAATTGTTTTACTGTAAACATATAAGACTGCATTTGTTTGTAAATAACTTTGTCTGAATTGTGCCCGATGAAATCTAAGGAATTTTGTATTAGCCCAATCATTCTTTGGTGTAACATTCAGTGCACATAGTGAAAAAAAATTTTAACGAGACAAGTTTTATCCTATTTAGCGATAATAATTACTTGTATTATGCAGCTAATGTATGTATGTCTATTCACCAAAACACTTTAAGTCCTATTCGGATGACATAATTCATGTCGTAAAATCGTTCGGTAGAATTTATTTCTAAACTGATAGAAGATGAATCGGCCAACTAAAAGAATTATGATATTTTTCTTGTTATTAGTTAAACATTTCCCTTGTCAGTGAACACGCGGACAATTATCGAGTTAGACATGATTTTTTCTCGTACCACGAGTGCCTTTTGACATTTCACTTAGATAACTGTATAATGAGGCGTTCTAGAAGACAGCGGTTCTAACAATCACCGGTCTAATGTTTTTTTTTCTGCAGCGCAATCCTCGCAGCATACAGAGAGCCTGCGAGGAGAAATGTTCAGGCTCTTAGCTATCTGTTGTAGCTGAGCAACAGACACTTAATTGGCTCTCGTGGTGTCGGCAGTGGGCGTCATCCCTTCAGGTCTCGCCCTGCCTGCATGGCGTTTGGTGACACTCCCTAGCTAGAGGCTCCGTCAATGTGGCTTTAATTTACAGCAGTTGGCATGAGTCAAGCCTGTCAACTGTGAGGTTTCTCGTTACCTGCGACTTCATGCAGTGGCAACTGCCGGAAGCTAGTCCCAGCGCCTCGACTATACCATAAACGCAGTGACTTCATGTGTATCATTAGCGACTTCTGTGTCAACTGTCAGATTTCAAAGGCAATTCGTGCCCTCTGCAGCAGACAGTGAATTTCGTAACATAATTTCACAATGTCAAGATAATGAGTATTTTAGCGGAACCCACGATAACTGCTGCGCGAAGTTAAGGCGGATTACCGTATAAGGTGATGGTAGGTAATACATATTGCAGTGTTAGCATTACTGCAAGATAGATTTATTCTGAGTCCTTGTTCACCTACATTCACTGATAATTAAAATGAATTTTGTCCCTGTTCATCACTATTAATCTACTATTTCACTTTGCTTGACGAAGGATGTCTTATCGAATCCTATGAGCTAATGAGTAGATTGACAACAAAGACATGTAAATATTCAAAGATTAAACGTTCTCATGAATGCTTTTTATTGCTCCGTCTGCGGAAATTCCACAAAACTTCCGTGACACAAATCTATAGTTAGAAGTTGACTAACAAACTGGCAGAGAATTAGTTGGAACGCAAGGAAAGACACGTCGTCCTCCGTTGCATGGTGCGGTTTTGAGTCGATTGTTTGCATTTCGATCCACGTACGCGCATTCGCCGTCAACAGGAGGTGTTGCCCATTCACCCGCAGTCACAGGCGTGTTGCTAGGAACGTGGACCCAAGTCCCGCTGATTTTTCGAACGTTCACCCAAAATTGCAACACGTCTGAGAGAGAAAAAGTTATACTTAAATTTTCTCCCTAACAATGCACTTTTCATGTATTAATCGAACAATTTATCAGTTATTATCGTTCATTATGATTTCATTGATCAAATGGACATTCAGGCGAAATTTTTAATCTAATTTCAGAAAATTTTCCTCCAAGACACCTTTGCCCAAAATTAGAAGACATTGTTAATAGGCTATTCGTAGTGAATTTGATTTTTGCGAGCCAAGTCTAATTATTCTATACTATTTAGTTTGTACTGCATTATTTCGATCGATCAGATAAACCAGTTTGTATTATTTCAAAATTTTACGAGGGGCAAATAGTTCAAAAATAACTTCTGATCGAAAGTTCAAAGCCAGGAAAATGCAAAGAAAATTCACCTCATTTTCATCAAAAGCGTTTTGGCGACCTGCTCCAATAGCAGTTCAAAATGTGTAGTAAAAGTAACATCAATAAATTTGCAAATAATCGTCCGTTTCATTATAAGTGTATCATTGAATTTCTAACTGATAATGGAACATTTTCAATGAAAATATTGTGAATTTTCAGACATTTTCTTTGCATTAAATTTATAGTTAATTTCATATATATGGACCGAATGACATGAATGTTTCTGACCTGGATCCCCTTGACTGATGATAGCCAGTATGTCGCTGAGCTTCGCGGGCGTGTCAACTTGGGCCAGGAGCAGTCCATGGTAAGCGCAAACGGTCACCGCATCACAGAAGAACTCTTTTCTAAATACGCTGCCGCACGAAGGGCCGGTGCAACTGCAAAAGTGAACGCAAGGGTTCTTGGTGTTTGTGCAGCACTGTAGCGTTTCCTCCTGAAGATTTGTTAGCACAGTCCCACCTGGGAAAAATGTTTATCATTATCAATTACCAGTATAAGAATACAACTTGAGTTCCTAATGAGCAAAAATTTTATCATGAATTTTAGGCCAATATTGGAGACACTTAATTAAATCAGCTATGGAAATAATCTTTTCTCCACGATTTTTAACATGGAAGAATTTAAGCTTAAAAGCTATGGCCTAGATTTCACAGATGTTCAGCTTATTTCTTACAGGAAAACGATGACCAACACGAGAATTCAATCAATTAGCTCAAATTACCCTGTTATTTTTTCGAGAGTTCCACATTGACTGTCTGGAAGTATGGTATTTAATGTTATCACTGTTTAAACTTCTCTGCATAAAGAAGTGATTCCAACTGAGTTTTCTAACTTCAAGGCATCTGAAACAAGCTATTAGAGGCATCTAAAACAGGCAATTAGGACACCGCTGCTATAATAGATTATTGTAGTCAATTTTTATAAACTAGAGATTCTTTATAGTACAAATTTGTATGCTACTGATTGATGCATTACTGTGCCAAGCGTTGGTTTACGATCGTTAACATTCAGGCTCATGAAACTTTTCAATACGGGAAAATTTCTACATTATTTTTCAAGGATCGTTTTCTCACCTTCACCCACTACGCTGCCTGCAGCACAGCTTGAGGTGCAATTGCCGTCGGTTGTTATCCTCTCACCGTCCAAGAACGCGCCCAGGGAGGTGAAGCATGCCGTCGTAGCTGAGATACCAGAACATACGAGCATGTTAGGAACGCAGCCGCGCTAATGTGCGGTTGCATTCTTGTACAAAATATTCGAACTATTTGACAACAAATACATGAAAATTTGTGTTTTGTGAGTGGATATGCATTAAATAGTATTAGAACAATAATTAGTTTAGAGTTGGGTAACTGTGTGATTGCATAATCCCAATGAGCCTTTCGTTAACAAAATATTGATAGTAAATAAAGCCTAGTATTCAGAAGTGGCGCTCTGCCACACAAATTTTGTAGAGTCCAGAGACAATTTGATCAGAGTACTGGGGCCGTACTATCAAAAATAGTTGAGATTTGGTAACTCTTTCAGCGAATCACTGATGAATTATTTAGTCGCTACGTATACTTTAAGTGAGGTTTAATAGTGCGGCCTGTGGCCACCTATGCTTCTCACTATTGCTTAGAACGTAGACCGTCTCTCCTGTACACGAGGGCTTGCTTGGGTCGTAGACCCCCTTCACGGCGACACTGCAGGTGCCGCCGCTGTACTTGAACATGAGTTTGCCTGTAAATCAGGAACAAAATTAGCGTTCGTGATGCGTCATGAAGAAGTAATAGCATTTCATCAGGCGTTTTCGTGAAATTCCCAATATTCCCACTGAAATTCGAATTATCGCATGATTTGAGTGGACTAATCGGTGAAAAAGAAAGTTTCAATTGTTCACAATTGCGTATTTTATAAACATACTGTGAACAAAATGAGCTTCTTAATTTTTTAAAAGTCAAATGATCAATTTAGAATTAAATCGATTAAGTTTGTCAAAAAACACTGAGATAATGCTGATTGTGTAATATGTATATCACCTGCATCCAAAGTAGCTTGGGCGCAATCGATGGTAGACTTGACGCCGCTCTTGACAACCCACGTGATGTTTTGAGTGCTCGAGCTTGTCAGCTCAACGAACTCTGAGGTGCCCAGCTCGATGGAGTAAAGGCTTCCTGACACAGAGTTCGCCGCCGCAGCGCAGGTTGAGAATAAGTTGGTTTGTAGGTTCGTTTGCAGGACAAACTGCAAGTGATAAAACCGTCGATTACTTAGAGGGCAGACTGAAAGTTATTACAGCTATTATTACTTGACGGGGAAATGGAAATGATAAAGCCTTCAAATAATTAGAAGTAGAAGTAAAATAAGTTAAATGCGATTACAGCAATGAATGCCAGCTTTTTAAACCCATAAGTAGTGCAGGTAAAATTATAATAGATTGTTTTTGAGATCAAAATTTATTTAAAGAGGAATAAAATGCGAAATAAATTAAGAATAAAAAGACAGTTTAATTCACCATAAAAAATTTCCGCCTGTAATATTCTGGCATATTTATGCTCTAGAGAAAATGAGCAATCCCATTAAAATGCTGCACGATAAAAAAAAATCATATTCACGTTCACGATTATTCATGGTTACATTTACGTCTTTAGTAATGCATCCCCATTTTTTATTCATAATACATTTTAGAATTGGTTATATCATTATTACTAACCAGAATTGTTAAAACACGATCATTTATGACAATCTTGAAGTTGCTTAAATCCACCCACCGTTTCCGAGGATTCGCTAGCGCGAGGCATTCCAGCAGACGACGTCTGATCCTGAGCGAAAATGAAAGGTGGAATAAATTCATGAGAAAAGTGCTACTCTGCGAATTATTAACATTTTGAGACGTTATAACAACATTTTTATGTGATCAAAACTGGTAGACATAAATTAACAAGGTTGCATATGAAATTAATATGTTTACTGTCATTTTGAATGTGGGCAAAAATTTTATAACGATTGTCTCGAAGACCATTTTCAGAAAAGCATTCATCACATTTCAATTAAACTTTCTTATTATTTATTTTGCGTCTGCTAAAAAGTTTTAGCCTGATATTTAAAATTTAATGCATAATTAAAATAAAACAGTAATAATTAATCCAAGAAATACCATTATTCAGCAGAAGAAAAACAACATTTTCAGATCATGACCCTTTAGGCAAATGGAATTGAAAAACTTTGATTGCGAGTTTATTTCTTTGACACAATGTTTATTCAATGTTATTTTAACATCAGATGTTTGGTGGGTTAGTATATATGAACAAGTATTTATTCCCCACCGTTGCTGAGGCAGGCGAGGCTGCCGCCACCAGCAGCGCGAGAAGTAAGGCAGGCGCGTCCATCAGTTGTTGCTCAGGCGAGGGTCGCACTCGAACTGGCCGCACCAGCGCTCTGCACCAGCACCCTGCACCAGCGCTCTGCAGCAGCGCCCTGCAGCAACAATAATTATGTCGCAAGTGTTCACAGCGATATTTACACGTGTATTAAACTTCAAATCAGTACAAATGTGCTGTGGCTGATGCAACCCATTTAATGAAACGTTTTTTCTTTCGTGAAATTTTGTAAACTAATTTCCAAAATCTTGATTCCTGGGTTCTCAAAGCTGTTGTTAAACTTTGCTCGAAAAAGTTTATATTACGCTGACGTGTTATAAACATTTAATTGCTGACGTGTACCAAACATAGCAACCGTACATTGGTTGGGTAAACAAGTGTTCACCGCAAAACTTACACGTGTAACATGAGAACGCAATAACATGAGCTTATACTTTTGTTCAAAGGTTACCTTCTAGTTAATGTATAAATTGGAACGGTCTAATAGACGAGACCTATTTGTTTTAATAGATTAATTTGGGCCATAAAATATGATATTAATTAAATGATGTCCTCCCGAGACATGTACCTCTTCGCTACAAGGCTTTGCAACAAATCGATTCGCACGGTTATTTTCGATTTGTTTAGATTCGAAAAATTTACACGGTTTTTTAACCGCTGTGTCGAACTAAAAAATATTGAAAATAATGCGATTGCAAGACAGGCGCTAAAAAGTGTTATTTGAAAATATTTCTGTGTTGCGTTCTCTACGAGATATATACAACTACAAAATTGAATGAACAATTCAATAGTTCATATCATGACGTAACCTTCAGCATGATCACAGACATTCTATGGTTACTTTGCAAAACAAAAAAATAAATAAATTATAACCTGTATATATCAATTGTACGGAGTGATCCAGTATTTACTAAACTAAATTATCAAATTCGATGTTTCACGCCGCAAAATATCAGACGCTAAACTTCAATAAACATAAACATTGCATGCTCTAGTCATACATAACATCATGGCATGAGAGGTTTGTGTTGTATAGTTTGAATGTAACTACCAGAACACATTTATTTGTACCGTCAAATATCAGGTCGGCTCTGCCTAGTGCAGTCGACATTAGTTAATATATAATAAATGAGAGGATTAATTAATTTTGTTCATATTGCGAAATTTTCCCGTTTACTTCTTTTCCAACTTTCATTGGATATTATATACCGATCATTGATGAGAAGACGGAAGAACAAAATAGAGCAGGAAGATAGAACAAGATGAAGAACTTGAGGCTAGTTAGCAAGAATGGTCGTGGTAAGGAATGGTAAAAAATCATTTGTACTGGAAAAGTCTTAGTCTTTAAAAAAATCGCAATTTTACAAGAACCTAAAATAATTTTTAAGAGATGAAAAAAAAATAGCTGAATTGTAAAAATGCTGCGAATAATTAGACGAAAATGGAGGATGTGTCGTGTAGATATAACAATATTCTAGCAAAATTATACACGTTAACCGATAGAATATCTATTCGATATTTGTTACTTCGATTTTGATAGAACTCTTCTATTCAGCTCATGAGTGAGTCGAGCGGAGTGGACTACACACTCATATCACATTGGAACTACAGGTGTTCAAACACCTGTTATCCATACAAGGCCACGAGCGTTAACCAACCAATCTCTTACAACAAAGTTGGGAAAACTTCTCTACATTTAAATTATCATTTGGACAAATTCGAAACCAAATATTCAGGAGAAATATATTCCTTCTACTAAATAAATTTTTGACCTTTACGGTGGGTGAATTTAAGAAACTTCAAGATTGTCATAAATGATTGTTTTTTAACATTTCTGGTTAGTAATGATGATATAACCAATTCTAAAATGTATTATGAATAAAAAATGGGGATGCATTATTAAAGACGTAAATGTAACTATGAATAATCGTGAACGTGAATATGATTTTTTTTTATCGTGCAGCATTTTAATGGGATTGCTCATTTTCTCTTGAGCATAAATATGCCAGAATATTACAGGCGGAAATTTTTTATGGTGAATTAAACTGTCTTTTTATTCTTAATTTATTTCGCATTTTATTCCTCTTTAAATAAATTTTGATCTCAAAAACAATCTATTATGATTTTACCTGCACTACTTATGGGTTTAAATAGCTGGCATTCATTGCTGTAATCGCATTTAACTTATTTTACTTTTACTTCTAATTATTTGAAGGCTTTATCATTTCCATTTCCCCGTCAAGTAATAATAGCTGTAATAACTTTCAGTCTGCCCTCTAAGTAATCGAAGGTTTTATCACTTGCAGTTTGTCCTGCAAACGAACCTACAAAGCAACTTATTCTCAACCTGCGCTGCGGAGGCGAACTCTGTGTCAGGAAGCCTTTACTCCATCGAGCTGGGCACCTCTGAGTTCGTTGAGCTGACAAGCTCGAGCACTCAAAACATCACGTGGGTTGTCAAGAGCGGCGTCAAGTCTACCATCGATTGCGCCCAAGCTACTTTGGATGCAGGTGATATACATATTACACAATCAGCATTATCTCAGGGTTTTTTGTCAAATTTAATCGATTTAATTTGAAATTGATCATTTGACTTTTAAAAATATTAAGAAGCTCATTTTGTTCACAGTATGTTTACGAAATACGCAATTATATAACATAACATAACATAACATAACATAATGATGTCGGCGCTGAAAATGTAGGCCTGATGTGGCCTGTCGCCGATTCTTTTCCTTTTCGTGCCTTGTTCATAGATCTAAACTCGTATCATTTGATCGGATCTTTTCATGACTGGCGATTTTCTTCCCGAGGTGAAGTACTTTACACTTGTCAGCATTAAACCGCAGCTGCCACGTATCAGCCCAGTTAACTAAGCTGTCAAGATCATCTTGCAATTGCGCTTTATTTGACACATTCTTCACTGTATTATAAACTTTTGTGTCGTCGGCATACATGGAGCACACGCTGGACACTACTTTTGGCAGATCATTTATAAAAGCAACGAACAAAATAGGCCCCAGGACGCTTCCTTGTGGCACGCCACTGCGCACTGATGCCCAGTCTGATACGGTTCCGTTAATATACAATTGAAAACTTTTTTCATAGATTATTCCACTCAAATCATGCGATAATTCGAATTTCAGTGAATATTAGGAATTTCACGAAAACACATGATGAAATGCGCTTATTTCTTCATGACGCATCACGAACGCTAATTTTGTTCCTGATTTACAGGCAAACTCATGTTCAAGTACAGCGGCGGCACCTGCAGTGTCGCAGCGAATGGGGTCTACGATTCAAGCCAACCCTCGTGTACTGGCGAGACGGTCTACGTTCTAAGCTCTGGTGGGAAGCATAGGTGGCCAGGGGCCGTACTATCATAACTCTTTTAAAGTATACGTAGCGACTAAAAAATTCATCAGTGATTCGCTGAAAGAGTTACCAAATCTCAACTATTTTTGATAGTACGGCCCCAGTACTCTGATAAAATTGTCTTTGGAATCTATAAAATTTGAGTGGCAGAGCGCCACTTCTGGATACTAGGCTTTATTTACAATCAATATTTTGTTAACGAAAGGCTCATTGGGATTATGCAATCACACTGTTACCCAAATCTAAACTAATTATTGTTCTAATACTATTTAATGCATATCCACTCACAAAACACAAATTTTCATGTTTTTGTTGTCAAATAGTTCCAATATTTTGTACAAGAATGCAACCGCACATTAGCGTGGCTGCGTTCCTAACATGCGCGTATGTTCTGGTATCTCAGCTACGACGGCGTGCTTCACCTCCCTGGGCGCGTTCTTGGACGGTGAGAGGATAACAACCGACGGCAATTGCACCTCAAGCTGTGCTGCAGGCAGCGTAGTGAGCGGAGGTGAGAAAACGATATATGTAAAATAATGTAGAAATTTTCCGGTATTGAAAAATTTTATGAGTCGGGAATGTTAGAGATCGTAACCAATGCTTGGTACAGTAATGCATCAATCAGTAGCATACAAATGTGTACTATAAAGTCTCAGTTGTTTATCAAAAATGACCACAATAATCTATTGTAGCAGCGGTTTCCTAATCGCCTGTTTTAGATGCCTCTAATCGCTTGTTTTAGATGCCTCGAAGTTAAAAAATTCAGTTGGAATCACTTCTTTATGCAGAGAAGTTTAAACAGTGAAAACATTAAATACCATACTTCCAGACAGTCAATGTGGAACTCTCGAAAAAATAACAGGGTAATTTGAGCTAATTGATTGAATTCTCGTATTGATCATCGTTTTCCTGTAAGAATTAAGCTTACCATCTGTGAAATCTAGGCCATAGTTTTTAAGCTTAAATTCTTCCATGTTAAAAATCGTGGAGAAAAGATTATTTCCATAGCTGATTTAATTAAGTGTCTCCAATATTGGCTTAAAATTCATGATAAATTTTTTGCTCATTAGGAACTCAAGTTCTATTCTTTTACTGGTAATTGATATTGATAAACATTTTTCCTAGGTGGGACTGTGCTAACAAATCTTCAGGAGGAAACGCTACAGTGCTGCACAAACACCAAGAACCCCTGCGTTCACTTTTGTTGCGGCGCTTCGTGCGGCACCAGCTTTAGAAAAGAGTTCTTCTGTGATGCGGTGACCGTTTGTGCTTACCATGGACTGCTCCTGGCTGAGGTTGACACGCCTGAGAAGATCAGCGACATACTGGATATCATCAGTCAAGGGTCAGAACATTCGTGTCATTCGGTCCCTAAGTATAAAATTAACTACATACTTAATGCAAAGAAAATGTCTGAAAATTCACAATATTTTCATTGAAAATGTTCTATCATCAGTTCGAAATTCAATGATGCGCTTAACGGAATCAATCGGACGATTATGTGAAAATTTATTGGTTGTACTTTCAATGCAAATTTTGAACTGCTATTGGAGCAGGTCGGCACTACGTTTTCGATGAAAATGAGGTGAATTTTTTTTCTTGGCGTTGAACTTTCGATCTGAATTTATTTTTGATCTATTTACACCTCATAAAATTCTGAAAAAATGCAAACTGGTTAATCTGATCGATCGAAATAATGCAGAACAAACTAAACTGCCAATCGATCGAAATAATGCAGTACAAACTAAACTGCCAAATTAGACTTGGCTCGCAAATATAAAATTGAGTACAAATAGCCTATTAACAAGGTCTTCTGATTTTAAGCAAAGGTGCTTTGGCAGAAAATTATCTGAAATTTGATTAAAAAATTAGCCTGAAAGTCCATATGATCAATTAAATCACGATGCGCGATAAGAACTGATTAAATTATTTGACTAATAAGTGAAAAGTGCATTGTTGGGAAGAACGTTGAAGTATAACTTTTTATCTCCCAGGTGTGAACCAATTTTGGGTGAACGTATGAAAAATCAACGGAACTTGGGTCCACGTTCCTAGCAACAAGCCTGTGACTGCGGGTGAATGGGCAACACCTCCTGTAGACGGCGAATGCGCGTACGTGAATCGATGGATGAGCACGAACAGTTCTCTCTACACCGCGCCTTGCGACGGGGACAAACGTGTCTTTCCTTGCGTCGATCCCGCTAAATCTCTGCTAGTTTGCTGAGTCAACTTCTGAAAAGATTTTTGCGAAGCAAGTCTTGTGGAATTTTCGGCAGAAGGAGTAATAAAAAATATTAATGAAAACGCTCAGTCATCGATTATTTACATATTTTCGTTGTCAATCTACTCGTCATATCCTAGGATTCGATGAGTCATGATTCGCCCTCTTTAAAAAATTCGTCTTTCAGTCATTCAACAGAAAGACGAATGAAGCAAAGTTCCTGAAAACGTGAAATGGGAGATTAATGACAATGAAAAGGGACATAATTCACTCTGATTGTCAATAAATGTATGTAAGCAAGGACACAAAATAACCATCACCGTCACAATAGATAGTAATACACCTAAACTTTGCGAAGTGTTTATTCGCGCTGGTTCTTAAAATACTCATGAACTTTACATTGAGGAACTATGGTACGAAAGTTGACCGTCTGCAAGTTGACAGAGGGCAAGAATTGCCTTTGAAATCCAACAGTCGACAAAGAAGTTGCTCATTATACACATGAAGTCACTGCGCTTATGGTATAGTCGAGGCGCTGGGACTAGCTTCCGGCAGTTGCCACTGCATTAAGTCGCAGGTAACGAGTAACATTACAGTTGAACTGCTTGACTCATGTCAACCGCTGTAAATTAGGCCATATTGACGGAGCCTCTAGGGAGTGTCACCAAACGTCATGCAGACAGGGCGAGACCAAGGGCAGAGATTAACGAAACTTCGCTAAGTACACGTAACTTTTCGTACTTACGTTCAAAAAGGTACGTATTGCGTAAGTCAGTCAAAATTTGGCATTAACAAAACTGTCTTACGCAAGACTCATCTGAAAAGGTATTATCGAAACCATCCTACTAACTGACCAATCAGAGGCTTCGAATTTGCCATTCCTAGATTGAGTAGATTCTGCCTCCTGTCGACTCAGTGCGCAGTGCGCGTGGATAAAAGGAGGTTGTATTGTGGCAGCGTCATCTGCGTTGACTGACTATATAGGGAGCATATGGAAAAACCAGATAACCGAACACAGCCCCATTCATTTACAATTATTATCTGCAACATACAACTATACTAAAACATACGCATATATACAAAACATTATATACTATTAACAAACACACATCAATCAAATTTACTTTCAACAATACACATATATATTAAATACGTGCCCGCGCACATTTCTCTCACCACTCGTCACTCATAGCTATATACTTACTTTCATGAAAAAACACCTGAAATAAAAAAATAAAACATCTAACAAACACCCGCCGTGTATTCTCAAAACTCATTTATAATACTATCCTCGTTTATCATCAAACTCAAAACAATACGTCACATAACTTATAATAACATACCATTTAATAATTTTCCATACCATAACTAAACACAACCTAATGCCATATAACCTTACATAACATAACCTTACCTCACTTGACCCAACCTAAATAAACCTGATCTAACCTGAATTAACTTTATCTAACGTCCCCTAACCAAACTTTACCTAACGTAACCTAACCTAATCTAATCTAACCTAACCTCCTATCCTAACTTAACTTATTCCTACATACCTAACCTATTCTAACCTAACAAAACCTATTATAACATTACCGAATCTAACCTAACTTTACCTAACCTAATCTAACCTTACCTAACCTGATCTAACCTAACCTAACTTTACATAACCTAACCTAACCTGATCTAACAAAACTTAACTTTACCCAACCTAACTTTACCTAACCTAACCTTACTTAACCTGATCTAACATAACCTAACTTTACCTAACCTAACTATATCTAACCTAACCTTACGTAACCTGATCTAACCTAACCTAACTTTACCTAACCTAATCTAACCTTAACTAACCTGCCCGAACTTGATCTAACATAATTTGACCTAGTCTAACCTAACCTAACTTAATCTAACGTAAACAAACCTAAAATAATCTAACATATAAAAAATGTACACAAATCTAACCTAGTTCATCCCAACTTAACCTTTTCAAATATAAATTAGCCTAATTTAACGTAACATAACCAATCCTAACCTTTCCTAACCAACCCTTACCTACCCTGACCTCCGTTAACCCGAAAACACCTAGTCTAATCTAACCTATGATAGTGTTAAAACGTCTCACTATCACTACAAGAGACGCAAATCTAGTTAAGAATATCTAGTGTCAGTTTAAATTTGCATTCCAGTTAGTAAAGTTCATCACAATAATCGATCACGAAAATATATCGATATACTGGATGATGTCACCATTGTACCTCGCCCAAGCACGATTCTCACAGGTGATTTAAGAGAGAGCGATAACTGGCATATACTGTATAGCCGTGGCGTCATGAAACCTTACTCAGGCTAATCTGTTGCAAAGTCAATATCTTGCATCCTATTGCGCGTTAAATGTAGCTCAGACACACAATTTCATAGCCAGAAGCAGGTAAGCTCCCGATACCTTTACCCAATAAATGTTTTTGCCACAGTTCATCCCAAAATGCACGACCCAATCACTATTAGATATGGATTAAATATATATTTATTTGCAGTCACATCAATATCTATTTCCCCAACTCCGCCCGCCCCCTCACGGGAGCAATAGATATTATAAGGGAGCACTGTGACATGGTCAAAGGGCCAGGCAACTGCCCTCTGGCCAGTTGCCTGGCCTAAGGAGTTTAAAAGAGGGCATATGATTATGGCCGACATGTGCGCAAAGCTTGGAACCTGCGTCTTTCACCCATCTCCAAGTAGGGAGTCAATTACATAGGTGCTTGGAGTTTCATTCTACATGAAGCTTCGATTTTGAACGGGTGCTTCAGGTTTTTCAATTTCTGAAGAAAGTCCACGTATTGACCAAATTTTTACAACAGCATCTCATTAAAAACACTTGGAGAAGCCCTTTTTGACTCTATAAATATTCATGTGCGATTCTTGGAACATGTATTTTTTGCGGTTATGTCAATCATGGACTCTAACTTTCAGCGAAACTTGAACTTGGCATGAATTTTCGGTTTTTGCTTTTTCCTGAAAAATAAGTCCAAATGATGGCTAAATGTTCTCCTAAGGCATCTCATAGAACACATCTGGAGGAACTTTTTTTGACTAAATAAAGATTTTCTCAAATTGCCTGTAAATGTATTTATTTGCAGTTATGTCATTTTACGTTTTTCTCTATTATGACAAAAGTCCAGTTGACAACCAATTTTTATAACGGCATCTTAGAGAGCTACATATTTGAGTCATATTTGATTCCATAAAGATTTTTGTATGATGCCTGGAAAACGTGTTCTCCAGGCAAATGTGTCAATCAGGGACTCTAATTTTCGACAACACTTTGTCTCTGAACGATTTTTCATTTATTTCTATTTTTGCGAAAAAAGTTCAAAGTAAGACTCCATTTTAGCAATGGCATCTCATAAAACTCGTCTTGAGAAATAATTTTCACTAAATAAAGATTTCGATCAGGTTCCTGGAAAATACATATTTCTTGAGTTCCGTCATTTTCAGTTTTTTCGATTTTTTGGAAAATTATTCCATATGACAATTTATATTTATCAACGGCATCTCATAGAACCCGTATGGGAGAACATTTTTGACTCAGTAAAGATTGATGCAAGATGCCTGGCAAATGACTTATAAGCAGATATGTCATTTCACGTTTTTTTCGATTTTTTAGAAAATTCCAAACAAATACTAATTTTTTCTGACAACATCTTGGAGAGCAAGTCTGAAGAGTCATGTTTGATTGAGGAAATATTTTTGTGGCATGCCAGGAAGATGTATTTTTTGGCGGTTATGTGAATTGGGGGACTTGGAATCTGAACTTGGAATCTGAACGATTTTTGTTTGTTCTCGATTTTCTCGAAAATAGACCAAATGAAGACCACGTTTTCTCAACGGCATATAATAGAACTCGTTCTTGCAAGCGTTTTTCACTAAATAAAGATTTCGATCAGACGCCTAGAAGATGCATTTTTTTGTAGTTTCGCCATTTTCAGTTTTTTGATTTTCTGGAAAAAATTAAAAATTACTATTTTTACATCGCCATTCGATTTAATACGTCTGGGGGATCATTTTCGACTAAATAAAGATCTCTCCAGGATGCGTAGGAAACGTACTATTTGCACCTTAGTCGATTCTGGACTCTAACTTTTGTCAATCCTGGACTCTTAACTCCGCGCTGGACTTGGGTTTTTGGGCGATGGAGCGGTTTTTTCCGTTTTCTGAAGAAAAAGTCCAAATGATGACGATATTTTTCCAATGCAGTCTGATAGAACTCGTTGAGGGGAACGTTTTCGACTTCAATGAAATTTTCACAAAAATGCTTGGAAAATTGATTTTTTTCCCCCGTTTTTTCGTCGTTTTCAGTTTTTGCATTTTGCGGCCAAACGGTGAGCCACGTGTCTCCGGTTTTTTTGCAGCATACCATAGAACTTGTTTGGGGGAACATTTTTTTATATAAAAGAAGTTTCCAGAAAAGTGCCTGCAAGATGTATTTTTTCAAGTTTTATAGTTTTTTCGATTTTTTGGAAAAAAATTCCGAGTGATGACTAATTTTTTCTAGCGGCATCTAATAGAACACGTTAAAAGACACATTTTTTATTCCATAAAGATTTGTCCAGGATGCCTGTGAAACGTCCTGGACGATGAAATCTTTGCCATGTTTTTCTGAAGGAAAAATCTAAACGATGACTCAAATTTTCCAACGGCATCTTATAGAAAACGTCAGGGAAAACGTTTTCATCTTCTATAAAACTTTTCCATAAAAACCTAAAAGATGCATTTTTTGCCAATTTAAAAAAATTAGAAAATTGTAAGAAAATCGGCCATAAATTTTGGAAAAAAATTAACTCGAGAAAGGCAAGTACGTTTGATAGTTTTGCATCGTTAGAAACCAAGAGCAAGTCTGTAAATTGCGTTTTGAGTGACATACAGGATGCCAAATTTGGCACCGTTTCACGGCCGAACGAAAGATTTTGAGAAACTCGCTTGATAACAGGAAGGTGCGTCTGAACGCGTTCTATTTGATGATATATTTGTTTGTTCTCTACGCCTCACACAGCCCGAGTAAAATTGAAGATAAAATGGAAGTTTAATCGTGAGCGAAAATCCCGTGGATTTATAGCGTTTTCAACTTGGCCTCTGGCGACCATGGTACTCATGTGGTTGATCCTGAAATATCTATACGAAATATACGTTTTAGAGTGAAATGTATGGATACATAAATGTAGATGTATTGATTAGCAACATTTTTTCCAAGTAACTTTTTCCTTTAACCGCAACCGTTTGGCGACTAGGGACGAATAATCGAAAAACTGAAGATGCAAATAAAAGCTGAAAAAATCAATTTAATGGAGAAATTTTTATACAGATCGAAAGATCTCGTTGAGATACATCTTCTCGAGTATTTAGATCTTGTCATGTCACGTATGATTATTTTTTTCCGACACGCCTAAATTTTTTTTTTTTGGTTTTCGACTCCTACCTCAAAAAGTTGTCGAGACAATTGAAAAAAGCGTCTAAACAAGAGTTGTAGCTTGTATTGAAACCTATAATTTTGAATTAAAACTAACCCTTCAAGTCAAACGGTTGCGCCACCAGACCCTCTCGAGTGAGACCATGTTGAGCGTTTTTTTCGAAAATTTTCGCACTTTTAACCGGCTGTGGAGAAAAAACTATATGTTCGATTTTTACCAAAAATTTGTTTGGATGCACCAGACTTGAAAGAATATTCACACACGATATAACGAAATTAATCCAAGCAGTCCTTCAATAATTATTAAACTTTTTGTAAAATGCATTTTTTAACTTTTTAGATACGGGTCGTACAGAAAAAATGTATTCGTGATAAATGTGCGCCCATGTCCAAAAAGCTTATAAACAAAATGTGAGGCACGGTTTTATTAGAAAAAATTTTGAGAAAAACGTAAAGATCAGTTTTTCGGCTATAATTATTGAAATACACAATAAAACTTCCTGGTTCGAAAATTTTAAATATTCTCAAGCATTATCTAGGTGCTGTGCAAATTTCAAAAAATCGAACCGTTGGTTTGGTTTAGCGAAGTTTTGAAAAAGAGCGCCGGATTTCAGCGAAAAGTTTTTGGGCCAGAATGTCAGGATCCGCTTAAAGTGGACCCAACAAAAGTGCCCCCCTTGGGTTTTACCTGACTTAACCGAAAAGAAAACCTCACCTTCGGCGCGAAGGCGAGTTACAAGATTAAGTTTTTACCACGTTTTTCTTAGCTCGCTTTCGTGTCCGTCTGTCTGTCTGTCTGTTTGTGATGATCAAATCTTGCAATCGATATTTCACCAACTTTCCCGCTAGCTAGCGCTCTGAAACTTTTAGGGAAGTGTTTTATTATAGCATCCAATTCTTGGGCTGTCCGGTAGATTGGAGAAGTAACTTGAGCGATTATGGGCCGTAGCGGATTATTGTCTTTGTGATTTTTAACATTTCCGTAGAGGTAACCTGGCGAGAAACTCCCGATGCTTTTATAACAAACCGCGGGATTCGTCAGGACGTTGAAGTTATTCTCGGATTAATTTGATTTTCGATTTTGAACCGTATCTATAATACTTTCTGTATGAACTTATGTCATGTCCAAATTTAAATTTTTAGCGTTGTAATAACTGTTCACTTGCTTGATAATGAATATTGATATATTCGAAACGTCGCACTGCAATAAAATGTCATTCGGTAATCTACTTTTGATCTCCAAGCTCCAGCTAGAAATTTCGTTCGGCTTATCGAAAAGAACAATAAGAAAATCGTAAATAAAAAGTACGCTCTGGTCTTCAACCAAACCTGTATAAATGAAGAACTTCTGCCTAACTACACCAATATTTGAACCAGATTACCGAACATACCCCCAATCTATCTTAATATACAACATACAATTACTAAAATACATCTACACTACAGACAATACATACAATACCATTAACAAACACACAACAATCAAATTTACTTTCAACAATACACTAATATATACCAAATACGTGCCCGTGCACACATCTCTCAACACCCGTCACTCCTATCTATATACTTACTTCCATACAAAATCTCAACAAACAAAATAACACATCTAACAAACAACGGCCGTGTATTCTCAAAACTCATTAATAATACTCCCCTTGTTTATCACCAAACTTGCACAACATCACATTACATAACTTATTATAACATAACATTTAATAACATTCCATACCACAGCTAAACACAACGTAACGCGATATAACCTTACATAACATAACCTTACCTCACATGACCCAACCTAAGTTAACCTGATCTAACATGAACTAACTTTAACTAACGTCCCCTAACCAAACTTTAACTAACATAACCTAACCTAAGCTAACCTACCCTAAAATATCCTATCCTATCTTTACTTACTCCTACATAACCTAACCTATTCTAACCTAGCCTAACCTAACCTAACCTAACCTAACCTTACCTAACCTGATCTAACCTAACCCAATTTTACCTAACTTAACATAACCTACCCTTACCTAACCTGATCTAACCTAACCTAACTTTACCTAACCTAATCTAACCTTAACTATCCTATCCGAACTTGATCTAACATAATTTGACCAATTCTAACCTAATCTAACTAAATCTAATGTAAACAAACCTAAAATAATCTAACATATAAAAAATGTACACAAATCTAACCTAGTTCATCCCAACTTAACCTTTTCTAATAAAAATTAGCCGAACTTAACCTAATTTAACATTACATAACCAATCCTAACCTTTCCTAAGCAACCCTTACCTACCCTGACCTCCATTAACCTGACAACAAATAGCCTAATCTAGCCTATAATAGTGTTAAAACATCTCACTATCACTACAAGAGACAAAAATCAGGTTATGAATATCTAATGTCAGTTTAAATTTACATTCCAGTTAGTAAAATTCATCACAATAATCATTCACGAAAATATATCGATATGCGATCTGATGTCACCGTTGTACCTCGCCCAAGCACGATTCTCACAAGTGACTTAAGAGAGAGCGAAAACGGGCATATATAGCCCTGGCGTCTTGAAACCTTACCCAGGCTAATCTGTTGCAAAGTCAATATCTTGCATCCTATTGCGAGTTAAATGTAGCTCAGACAAACAATTTCATTGCCACAAACAGGTAAGCTCCCGATGCCTTTACCCAATAAAAGTTTTTACCACAATTCATCCCAAAATGCATGACCTAATCACTATTATATATGGTTTAAATAGTTATTTATTTGCAGTCACATCAATATCTATTTCCCCAACTCCACCCACCCCCTCACGGGAGCAATAGTTATTATAAGGGGGCACTGTGACAGAGTCAAGGGGCCAGGCAACTGCCCTCTGGCCAGTTGCCTGGCCTAAGGAGTTTAAAGGAGGGCATATGATTATGACCGACATGCGTGCAAAGCTTGGAACCTGCGTCTTCCGTCACGACAGAAAAAATGACTCGTCATGACTTGGAGAAGCTCTTTTGACTCTGTAAATATTCATGTGCGATTCTTGGAACAAGTATTTTTTTTGCGGTTATGTCAATCATGGACTCTAACTTTCAGCTAAACTTGAACTTGGCATGAATTTTCGGTTTATGCTTTTTCCTGAAAAATAAATCCAAATGATGGCTAAATGTTCTCTAAATACATCTCATAGAGCACATCTGGAGGAACTTTTTTGATTAAATAAAAATTTTCTCAAATTGCCTGTAAATGTATTTATTTGCAGGTATGTCATTTTACGTTTTTCTCTATTTATGGCAAAAGTCCAGTTGACACCCAATTTTCTAAAACGGCATCTTAGAGAGCTACATATTTGAGTCAAATTTGATTCCATAAAGAATCAAAGAATTGTATGATGCCTAGAAAACGTGTTCTTCAGGCAAATGTGTCAATCAGGGACTCTAACTTTCGACAACACTTAGTCTCTGAACGAATTTTCATTTATTTCAATTTTTGCGAAATAAGTTCAAAGTAAGACTTTATTTTAGCAATGGCATCTCATAAAACTCGTCTTGAGAAATAATTTTCACTAAATAAAGATTTCGATCAGGTTCCTGGAAAATACATATTTCTTGAGTTTCGTCATTTTCAGTTTTTTCGATTTTTTGGAAAATTATTCCAAATAATGATTGATATTTATCAACGGCATCTCATAGAACCCGTATGGGGGAACATTTTTGACTAAGTAAAAATTGATGCAAAATGCCTAGGAAATGACTTATAATGAGTTATGTAATTTCACGTTTTTTCGATTTTTGAGAAAAGTCCGAACAAATACTAATTTTTTCCGATAGTATCTTGGAGAGCAAGTCTGAAGAATCATATTTGATTAAGTTAAGATTTTTATAGCATGCCAGGAAGATGTATTTATTTGCGGTTATGTGAATTGGGGACTCTAATTTTCGACGGGACTTGGAATCTGAACGATTTTTGTAATTTCTCTATTTTCTCAAAAATAGTCCAAATGAAATAGTTTACTCAACGGCATATAATAGAACTCGTCCTTGCAAGCGTTTTTCACTAAATAAAGATTTCGATCAGACGCCTAGAAGATGCATTTTTTTATAGTTTCGTCATTTTCAGTTTTTTTGATTTTCTGGAATAAATTAAAAATTACTATTTTTACATCGCCATTCGATTTAAAACAGCTGGGGGATCATTTTTGATTAAATAAAGATCTCTCCAAAATGCGTAGGAAACGTACTATTTGCACCTTAGTCGATTCTGGACTCTAACTTTTGTCAACCCTGGACTCTAACTCCGCGCTGGACTTTGTTTTTTTGGGCGATGAAGCGGTTTTTTCCGTTTTCTGAAGAAAAAGTCCAAATGATGACTATATTTTTCCAATGCAGTCTGATGTAACTCGTTGAGGGGAACGTTTTCGACTTCAATGAAATTTTTACAAAAATGCTTGGAAAATGGATTTTTTCCCGTTTTCATGTCATTTTCAGTTTTTTTCATTTTACGGCAAAACGGTGAGCCACGTGTCTCCGGTTTTTTTGCAGCATACCATAGAACTTGTTTGGGGGAACATTTTTGATACAAATGAAGTTTCCTGAAAAGTGCCTGCAAGATGTATTTTTTTCAAGTTTTATAGTTTTTTCAATTTTTTGGAAAAAAATTCCGAATGATGTTAATATTTTTCTAGCGGGATCTAATAGAACACGTTAAAAGACACATTTTTTATTCTATAAAGATTTTTCCAGGATGTCTGTGGAACGACCTGGACGATGAAATACTTGCCATGTTTTTCTGAAGAAAAAATCTAAAAAAAGACTCAAATTTTTCAATGGCATCTTATAGGAAACGTCAGGGAGAACGTTTTCATCTTCCATAAAATTTTTCCATAAAAGCTCAGAAAATGCATTTTTTGCCAATTTTTCGAATTTATTTTTAAAAAATTGTAAAAAAATCGGTCAAAAAAAATTTAACAGAAAAACTATTCCGAGCAACGCAAGTACGTTTGATAGTTTTGCATCGTTAGAAACCAAGAGCAAGTCTGTAAATTGCGTTTTGAGTGACATACAGGATGCCAAAGTTGGCACTGTTTCACGGCCGAACGGATGATTTTGGGAAACTCTCCTTATAACAGGCAGGTGCGGCTGAACACGTTCTATTTGATGATATCTTTGTTTGTTCTCTACGCCTCACACAGCCCGAGTAAAATTGAAGATAAAATGTAAGTTAAATCGTGGCTCCAATTTCCGTGGATTTATAGCGATTTCAACTTGGCCTCAGACGACCCATCTATAGGTGTGGTTGATTCATTAATATCTATACGAAATATACGTTTTAGAGTGAAATGTATTTAGACATAATTGTAGATATGTCAGTTAGCAATATTTTTTCCAAGTAACTTTTTCCTCTAACCGCAACCGTTTGGCAACTAGGGCCGAATAATCGAAAAGCTGAAGATAGAAATAAAAGCCGAAAAAATCAATCTAATGGAAAAATTTTTATACAGATAGAAAGATCTAGTTGAGATACATCTTCCCGAATATTTACATCTTGTCATGTCACGTATGATAATTTTTTTTCCGACATGCCTAAATTTTTTTTTGGTTTTCGACTCTTAAAAAAAAAACTTGTCAAGACAATTGAAAAAAGCGTCTAAACAAGAGTTGTAGCTTGTATTGAAACCTACAATTAAGAATTAAAACTAACCCCTCAAGTCAAACGGTTTCGCCGCCAGCGCCTCTCGAGTAAGACCATGTTGAGCAATTTTTTCGTCATTTTTCGAAACTTTGAAAATTTTTTTAAAAAAAACTAAACGGTAAACTTTTCCCAAAAACTTTCTTTGTATGCACAAGATTTGAAAGAACATTTTCATTCGATATAACGATAAAAATTAGAGCAGTCCTTCAATAGTTATTAACTTTTTTGTAAAGTGCATTTTTTTTAACTTTTTAAATACGGGTTGTACAAAAAAACTTATTCGTGATAAAATGTGCGCCCAGGTGTAAAAAGCTTATAAACAAAATTTGAGGCACGGTTGAATGGGAAAAATTTTGAGAAAAAACGCATCTACCGAATTTTAGCTATAACTATTAAAATCGACGGTAAATTTTTCTGGAAAGTTTATTTTAGGTAGTCCCAAGAATGCTCTAGGTGCTGTTAAAATTTCAAAAAAATTTAACCGTGCGTTTGGTCGTGGCAGTTTTTGAAAAAAAAGCGCCGGATTTCAGGGAAGTTTTTTGGCCAAAATGTCAGGATGCGCCTATATAGGAAAAGTGGTCCCGGCCAAAAGTGCCTACCTTGGGTTTTACCTGACTTAACCGAAAAGAAAACCTCACCTTCGGCGCGAAGGCGGGTTATAAGATTAAGCTTTTTTGTTCAATTTCGCGGGCTTAGCCCGCGAAACTGAACAAGACTTTTAATTCTCTTGATATAGCTTCAGACGCAGGGCCGAAGTATGGAAAAGAACAATAAATAACGTTCTTACTATCGCGCTCGGGAGCAACCTCACTGAATCGCTTCGACATGAATTTCTCGATTTGGGTATACACCAAACTTGCTGGAAATTCATTAAGCAAGAAAATATTTCTTAAAAATTCAAATTCAGCATGCATAGCCTGGTATGTTGAGCAAATGCGAAAACCTCTGTATAATAATGTTTGAAGCCCATTTAACTTGAACTGGAATGAACAAAAACTAAAGAAACTGGTATTTAGGCCAGCGAATGTCGGCTTTCGGAACACAGAAGTTAAAAAACAGCCATTAGATGTCGTAATATTGCAATCAAGGAAGGACAAACTATCATTAGATTTGAGCTCCATAGTAAATTTGATAGAATTATGTTGAGAGTTTAGGTAATCAAAGAATGGTTTGACATGGGAGGGATGTTTGAAAATTAGAAATGTGTCATCGACATATGTTATAGAATATTGTTCATTCCGGTTCAAGTTAAATGGGCTTCAAACATTATTATACAGAGGTTTTCGCAATTGCTCAACATAACAGGCTATGCATGCTGAATTTGAATTTTTAAGAAATATTTTCTCGCTTAATGGATTTTTGGCAAGTTTGGTGTATACCCAAATCAAGAAATTCATGTCGAAGCGATTCAGTGAGGTTGCTCCCGAGCGCGATAGTAGGAACATTATTTATTGTTCTTTTCCATACTTTGGCCCTGCGTCCGAAGCTATGTCAAGAGAATTAAAAGTCTTGTTCAATAGATACTTTCCAAGCGTTAAACTCCATATTGTTCTGGTTAAGTTTCAAAATTGGTTCTTTCTTTAGATATAAAGATATGCTCCCTGTTCATATGCGATCGTCCCTGGTTTATCAATTTCATTGTGCACAATGTGCATCTGCGTACGTCGGTATGACTTCACGCAATCTTTATTCCAGGATCACTGAGCATAAGGGCAGGAGTTGTAGGACCGGACAGTTGCTATCGCGCCCACCTCATTCAGCTGTGCGCACTCATGCCAAGCAGTGTGATGTGCCTGTTTCAGACAGTGACTTAAGGGTGTTAGCTTCTACCTCCGGTACTTCAGATTTGCGTATCTTTGAATCATTGTACATTTTTAAGCTTAGGCCCAGTTTAAATTCAGCTGTGAGCTCCTATCCCCTGGAAATTGTGAATAGATAGGTTTTTATGCCCTATTACTTGTAAATTTAGGTTCTAATTGTGTTCTGTGCTTTCAATTGTATTAACTTGTGACTTTCTATGTATATTCTAGATTCTACGAACTGACGATGGAGCTGGACTCCTAAACGCTTTCTATAAAGTTATGAATTTTTGTGGACTATTCTCTGCTTTTAAATTTTTAATCACAAATGCCATTTTGGTTGTTGTTCACAAGTCAGATCTCAACTCCAAAAATTGTCTTTTTATTGATTCCCACCATCACTATTCAACTGTAGGCAGAACCTCTGACATGTTGCAAGCATGTTCAAAGAGCTGTTAGCTCATTTTATATCATATTTGATTAATTTACTAATACAATATCATATTTTATTTTCAGCACAAAATGGCAATCTTTGAGAATCCTGGCCAAGCAAGTAGACTATACATATTTCTCAAAAAATAAGAGGGCATCATCATAAGTCAAGTAATTTTTTGTTTATTTTCAAGCACGAGCCAGTAGCCACTCGAATAATGCTGCAAGTTCACAGTTGGATAGGACTTCAAGAATTAAATGTCTTCCATGCATGACCAGACAAAACTGCTGGTCAGCCATTTTGGTTCATGTAATTTGTGCACATATGGCATAACTACAATATAGAGTGGTCCCATTTAAAAATGGGACCACTCCCACAAGTGCGCATAGAGTGGTCACTGGTGACCTGATCAGTGGTCCCATTTAAAAACAGACCAAAATGTCATTTTTTCATGTTGTTTCCTTATGCTCAATTTTTGTAAAGGTAGATTACAAATGTGAATGCAACAGGTTGCAACCACTGTAGCCACTATGACCCACTAGCCTGTAGTGAGTGTAGGGTTACTGAATATAAATTTTACAACAAATTTTTTATACCAAAACCAAATTGAGAGGGACTGCAGCCTATTTGTAATATTAGGCAAAAGTTTCCTAAAATCATGGGTGAAAATAGGCCATTTTTTGACATAAATTGGAAAAAAGGTATTACTTTAGATTAAGTGCATTCAAAAAAAGGGTGTTTTTTTCTACTTATGTTTTTTGGGGTGTAGATAAAGAATCTGAAATCCGTTTTTGGAGGTCGGCATCGGAAAACCGATTTTTTATATATTTTTGATAGAAAATGACAATGGGGGACCTGTGAAACACCAGGGGTTTTAAGGGGGTGGGACACGCCCAAGGCTCTAATTTGTCAAAAAAAAATTGGGCAAAAATTAGCAAAATCGGTGAAAAATTGGAAAAAATCAATTTTTTTTTACTAGAAATGATCTATATCGACCTGGGAATGACTGTAAACCTATGTAAAACCAAAAATAATGCTAGGTTAGGTTAGGTTGGGGGACCCAAACGAGTGAGTGGCAAAGCAGAGAGTTTTTTAGACTCTCCCTCAAGTTCATTTTTGAGTCCTATAAGTAGACCAGTAAAGTATCATGCATAGTGGCAAAGCAGAGAGTTTTTTAGACTCTCCCTCAAGTTCATTTTTGAGTCCTATAAGTAGATGGAAGACCAGTAAAGTATCCTGGATACCTGCATTATCATACATAAGAAATTGGTTTAAATCATGAGAAAATGAAAATTGAACTTATTCTAAAAAATCTGTGGTTTGTTACTATGGGAGGGGGTTAGATAAGCTACTCTTAAATTTTGAGTAAAAGAGGAAGTTAGAAAAGAATCAATTCTTAAAAATCTGTGGTTTACACTATGCCCTGCACTCCTGCAGTTAATTTCTGAGTCCGATAAGTGGACTACCTAGTGAGTATCATGGATACCAGCAATCCAGCATTTTCATACAATATAAATTGATTAGAATATTGAGTAGGGTAAACGCGGTATATTCTGACATTGTGGGTAATTCCGTCACCTCTCTAGTTTTTCCTTTTTATTAAGCTTTGTTTTAGTTCCATGCATTTGTTGATGGTTGAAATGGTGACGTCGTACATTTGTGCGTCAAACTACTGCCAAAACACTAGGTCTTGGCCATCTAGCGGGAAAATATTGAGATCTAAAGAGAGACAATGCACGCTACCCAGTGAGATCATCGAAAAATGTGTCAAATTTGACAGTTGACCTTGCTCTACCAAATAGTGAATAACTGTTTGTATAGGAAGAATATTATGGTTTGAGACTTTTAAATACGTCTGTGAATATATTAGGAATCTTCCAAGTATACTTGTATTCGCTGATTTCAAGTGGTAAATAAATTAATGGATGATCAAGTTGACAAATGGATTTAGACACATAAAAACTAATTCCGTCACAACTTGAATTGGACACATGTTTAATTTTTCAAACCAGCAGTGCCTTCTTAGGTTTCTTTACTATTGAATTCACCGCTTCACCTCACCATAAATATTGTGCATAAACAAATGCAAGCTTTCCCTAAAATACGGAGGTCACACCTTACTCTTATCCAGAACTGCTTACTCAGTTTTAAATACTCAATCACCAGAATTATCAAACCTCAACTCTATTTAATATATGGCTACTTGCATTTGTTTGACAAATGCATGCCACTCACAAATGGGATTCGCGAATTTCATATTCTCTCAGGCACATCCAAGAATACCAGTTAGTTACAATGGGAAGAAATTAAAACTACAGATGTGCACCTCTGTTGTTCACGTGCGTACTGCAAATTTAAGCATAACACATTCCTGAATCATTCATCACAGAGTGAATTTCAACAAATGAAATGATCTAAACGTAAAAATCAACCTTGTGAATCAAGTCACGACAAGTACAAGAATCGGCAACAGGACATGGGCCTATTTCTTCACTGAATCGACACTTTTGCAGACCCGCCTGCGGTCCTGGCTGCGGATTCGCGCAACTGAACCACTCATAAGTCCTTCAATACTGAACGAATT
>NW_025933647.1:387906-400690 GCF_000764305.2 Hyalella azteca
GGTTAGGAATGTATATTCAAAGTTTTGTTCTAATCTGTTCAGTAGTTTGAAAGAAATTTCTTGGTCACTGCAAATTTTGGCTCAAATTTCTGTATAACTCAGGAATGAAGGTGAAATGGAAAAAATTTTACAAGCTGAACATCACCGTTAGGTCTTATGAAGTTTCATCGAACTCGGATTTCATTGCTTACAAACTTTCAGATGTACATATTGTTAAAGTGCACGAGTATCATGAATACAGGCATCGTAATATATTACATGCAAGCTTTCAGATGTATACGTAGTGTTGGAGCGCACGCATAACATGAATACAGGCCTTATGATATATATCATATACAGACTGTCAGATGCACGAATTAAGTTGAAGTGCGTGAATTTCATTCACACAAACATCATAATATTTTGCATACAAATTTTCAGATGTACGTAATTGGTTAAAATGCATGAGTATCATGCATAAAAACACCGCAATATATTGCACACCTACATGCTCTTACATGTCAAGGTTAAAATAAAAATATAACATGCAGAAAATTTCCTCAGGAAAGTTTGATTCTAGCTTCTAAGTGGAAAAAAACACTGGCGTAATTTGTCCGATTATTTTTGCAAGCTTCAATACATATGATGGTTGCGTTGTCCCGGGGCTGAACATTTTACATCCACCGCTCATAATGCGCTGTTGGGGTCCGGGTTTTAGTCAGTACCGCAGTCGTATCTTGTTGGGTCTCGCTAAGTCGCTTGTTGGCAGTCGTCAGAAGTTTATTGTGGAAGAGTCCCATTAGTTGGCACTTGGCAGTCGTTGAAAAAGATAAATGACCTATTATTTTAGCTCAAAAGTCGTTATAAAGTAAAAAAATTGGTCGATAACTTCAGCGAAAGTCGTTGAAATTCCAATGACTATTGCCACTGTATGAGACCTGGCTTTCTTCCCTGGCGTACTGGCGTACATCCGAAAACGAACCTCCGGCGTACACGCTGCACCTTCCTGGCCATGGCCCACCGCCCACAATGTCGGAATACCTATACCACATTTACCCTACCACATCATAGCATAGTGGCAAAGCAGAGAGTTTTTTAGACACTCCCTCAAGTTCATATTTGAGTCCTATAATTAGACCAGTAAAGTATCATGGATACCAGCATTATCATACTTGAGAAATTGGTTTAAATCTTGAATAAATGAGGAAATTGAAAATGAACTGATCCTAAAAAATCTCTGGTTTGTCACTGACTCACTATGTACCTACATAGTGGCAAACCAGTGTTTTTTTTAGAATCAGTTCATTTTAATTTCCTCAAGATTTGAACCAATTTCTTATGTATAATAATGCTGGTATCCATGATACTTTACTGGCCTACTTATAGGACTCAAAAACGAACTTGAGGGAGAGTCTAAAAAACTCTCTGCTTTGCCAGTTTGCCACTATGCAGCCTACCAGCATTATCATACAAAAGAAATTTATTAGAATATTGAGTACCTAATAATAATTGAGAAAATAAAAAAATTAAAAATGAACCAATTCTAAACTTTCTCTGGTTTGCCACTTAGGCACTTGCCACCAAGGGGGCAAGGCACTTAGTAGGAAAGATTAATTCATTCCAATCAATACGATCAGAGATTCAGAGGTACTAACACTGAGTAGGTACTCTCTTTAGTCTTTAGAGCAGAACACAAATAAATTCAACACATCATCATGATCATGATCACAGCATTCAATTTCATTGGCAAGATCACATGTAGCTACTAATGCTCGATTATCGATAGTTGAGAAATAAATCAATTTGTTACCAACTCACTTGCACAATATGAGGATGTACTTATCTGTTGGCATCTTGTTAAAAAACAAGGGTTTGTCAATTTAACTGAACCTCTAAATAGTAAGTTGCGATAAGCGGATTGTACAATAATTTTCGCCATAGCTACTTCGCAGTACCGAGAAGAAATTCAACGACGTGCCGAAGTAAAGAGCAGAGGTCACTACTAAGTGCGTCAAAACTCAAAAGATTACGTAGTAGCCCGTTCGTTCCAGACAATCAAGGTAAAAAGCCAAGAGGGCCTACACATTGTTGGTTTCGAAGAGCAAAAAAGTTTAACGGCTTATTTTTATCATACGCTTTTCGCAGTTAATCCAAAATCAATTTCCAGCCTCTCATTTATGGAAATAAGGCGCTATTGTGCTCGTCATGTCCGTCCGTCTGTCTGTCAATCCGTCCGTCCGTGACCACGTTTTCGTCGACGAGAAACTGCACTCTCACTGCAGTGGGACGCCTGTCAGAGACCACCACTGCCGTGCTTCGAATGGACTATCATGATCCATTCCCTGAAGAACGTAGCTTTCAACACTTCTTGACTGCAACATTTTCAGCCGCGCGCCACCAGATAAGTAAAATTTTTTAATACGGCGAATATTTTTTTTTGCTACATACCTTAGCAGTTGTAACTTTACAAAACATAGTTTTTCACCATTTTTTTCAGGAATTTTTCAAAGCAAGTAAATGTAGTATTTTTCGACTTCCTTTATACTAGATAGATAGGAAAAATAGTTGCGTTTACGCCACTATTTTTAGTTTTGCGATATTCCAATTAGTTTTGCTACTACAACAGTTTTACGCCGTGTCATAGGCCTGTCCCGAGTAGCCCTGCCTGTCCCGAGTAGCCCCGGTTGACGGTAGATATAGTATGACGTGCGGGCGCTGATGTTACAGACGAGCAGTCGCTGACGCTGCGTATCATTGATACGTACGTCAAGTCAAGTAAATTGGCTCGCAACAACGTTTTTCATGTATAGCAACGGACTAAAAAAGAGAAAATAAATTACTTAAGAAAACTTTAAAAAAAAACAATTTTTTTTTGTGGACTAAAAAGTAGAAAATAAATTATGGCTCACCCCAAAAAACGTGGGTCGGGCTGTATGTTTACCATCAAATTTCCAAAATTCGTGTGTTGTGTGCTTTTTGCTTTAATCGTAAATCTGCCCGACACCCGTTTTTTGGGGTGAGCCATAATCTCTTTTCTACTTTTTAGTCCACAAGAAAAACATGGTTTTTTAAAAAAAAATTTCAAGTAATTTATTAAACTATCCAGTCCTGCATTCCAATAAGTAGGTATGTACACAAAAAATTTTTTCCCTCTGATCTTAATGAAAATTATATATACAGTTAAAAAGAGAAAATTTTTTAGAAAGTTATCTTTTTAACCCATTAATGACGAGAATTATTTACTGAATTTTTTGGGGGTTCCTTGTGATAATATTATCATTTGTGATGGTAATAAACAAAAAATATGTTCATATATTTATTTTTCGTTGTATGTGAAAAAATATAGCTTGGTTCCATATGGAACCGCTCGGCATTAACATAACGTTTCTTCAAACAACACTTTTTCCGATAGTAAATCAAGCAAGGTTGTTCATAATGGATAATACGTAATATACGTATTCATAATGGACAATACTGATGATGAACTAATCATGGCAGAATACAAATTAATTTTTAGCATAGAATGCTTCCATTCATTCAAAATGAACAGGAAGGTTGACCATTTTACGAATGTTTGTGGGTGCGTTGTCAACATTGTTTACGAAGCACTGCATTTGCAGTGCTTCGTAAACAATGCGGTTCCATTTGGAACCAGATTTTGTCGGTTCCATTTGGAACCAGACAAAATATTTCATGATCTAAAAGACTTTAGAAACATTATATCACGTAATGGCATATACAGGATTAAAAGTACTCTCTTTATCGATAAAATTCTGCATCTAACTTATAAATAATATATTCTTAGAACGAACTACTTACCTTTCTCTGCAATGATGTCAAGCCCTTCTGTCTGACACCCGGTACTTACAATCTTTTAATGTTAACTGAGCAGAGAGTAGTCGGCGCAGCAGAACCAAACGTTGCCAGAACATGGACAAGATGTGTATCAAACCTACGCATCCACTAGTATATTGATTTGACCATACAATTTTATTATGAATCCATTTTTTTCTGCTGGTTCCAAATGGAACCGCTCGGCATTAATGAGTTAATATAAGTGGAATACAAGTAGAAGTGAAAAAATATGGATTTTTTCCTTTATTTAATTATATCTCCAAAATATGCCAATTTTTGGCACTTTTTTTGAAAAACTATCATTTCTAGGTTTCCTTCAAGCCAATTGCAAAGATTTTAGTACCATTAGAAAGCTTTTGTTGTAGGCTATCTATTGTAACTAAAATAAAACATTTTGGTCAAGATTTTGACTGCAGATGGGTGGGGGAAATGGGTGTGCCTGATAGATATGAGTGGTATAAATTAACCAAAAGGCAGAATTGAACAGAATAAATTCCAGTTTGATAAATAAATGAAAAATAAATGATAAATTAGTACCAAATAAATAATTAGATTATGAATAAATGATATATGAATGTTGATTACATGATGATTAAATAAAGACTGAATGAATGACGAATGAATGATGAATGAATGAATGATGAATGAATGATGCTGGTGGGTTCATTGATGCATTCATTATGATAGGTAACTTATGGGAGAATGGTGGGAAAATTATTGGGAAATGATGGGAAAATTGTGGGAAAATGATGGGAAAATTATGGAGAAATGGAGAAAATGATGGGAAAATTGAGAAAATGATGAGAGAAAATGATGAGGAAATTGCAGGAAATACTGGGATAATTATGGGGGAAATTATGGGAAAACTAAGAAAAAATGATAGGGGAAATTATGAGGAAATGAGGGAAATGATACATAAATGATAATAACTAATATTACAATAATAAATTCATGATACTTGTACCAATAGTGCTGCATCACCAAAACCATTGCCAATGATTGCATATTGTGGCTGCCATTCCTACTGACCCCTAGCAGGCTGGCTAGCCTACCCTCTGGGCCCTAGGCCGACTATAGACTAGCACCCAACAAATTTCATTAACAAGTAAATCAGGGGCTAGGTGCAAGTAAACAATTTCATGTAAAGATGTATTTGTAACAGTAAAATCATCCTGGGCAGTTAATTATATACAATCAACTCCTAAACTTTGACATATGAACCAAAACAGGATGCCACTGTGTGACTGTGACTGTCATATCACCAAAAATCACTGCTACAAACTATTAGAGTACCACATCACAAATGCCATATTTTGAACGTATCAAAGTATTAATATCACTTATTTGCTTAAATCGCAAGTTGACTAAAAATTTAAAAGCAAAGAATAGTCCACAAAAATTCATATCTTTATCGAAAACGTTTCGGAGTCCAGCTCCATCGTCAGTTTGTAGAATCTAGAATATACATAGAAAGTCATAAGTTAATACAATTGAAAGCACAGAACACAATTAGAACCTAAATTTACAAGTAATAGGGCATAAAAACCTATCTATTCACAATTTCAAAAGGGATAGGAGCTCACAGCTGAATTTAAACTGGGCCTAAGCTTAAAAATGTACAATGATTCTAAGATACGCAAATCTGAAGTACCAGAGGTAGAAGCTAACACCCTAAAGTCACTGTCAGAAACACGCACATCACACTGCTCGGCGTGAGTGCGCACAGCCAAATGAGGTGGGCGCGATAGCAACTGTCCGGTCCTACAACTCCTGCCCTTATGCTCAGCGATCCTGGAATAAAGATTGCGTGAAGTCATACCGACGTACGCAGATGCACATTGTGCACAATGAAGTTGATAAACCAGGGACGATCGCATATGAACAGGGAGCATATCTTTATATCTAAAGAAAGAACTGATTTTGAAACTGTTAACCAGAACAATATGGAGTTTAACGATTGGAAAGTATCTATTGAACCAGATTATACAGGTTTGGTTGAAGACCAGAGCGTACTTTTTATTTACGATTTTCTTATTGTTCTTTTCGATAAGCCGAACGAAATTTCTAGCTGGAGCTTGGAGATCAAAAAGTAGATTACCGAATGACATTTTATTGCAGTGCGACGTTTCGAATATATCAATATTTGTGGAGCTCAAAATATTCAAAGCAGAAGGATGTCAATGATCGGTTACGGATAGCAGATATCATTCACGGCTGATTGGTGGATGTCCGGAAAGATCCAAGGCGTTCGATTCAGGGCTTATTGGTGTACAAAATTTGTGGTGCACGGCTGCGCTCCCGGAATCTTCTCGAAATGATCCGGGACGACGAAATGACATAATGGGAAATAAATGCAACAGGATCATGTTTGACATAGGACAATAAATATGTCCTGGATATTTTTGAACCTTACTATAGAAATATAGAACGATACGTAAAACATAGAAATGCGACATTCCGTGCTCGCTGATTATATTAGGAAGTTAAACGCTTGATTATTTATCAATGGGCAGATGTGATATTTTGCCTCAATATGACATGGCAGTTGAATTCATGAGCAGACTTGGCGATGTATGTATGACGAAATAATTGCGTCGTTACGTTTTTCTCTTGTATATTTGAGACAATTTAAATTATAGCGCCTTAGGATGTCCATACGCGTTTCAAATGCTGTAACGTCATCACGGATACAATAACCACCGCTAATGCTATTTTATTCTGAAGACATAACGAGGGTTACCAGTGCGAGTATCCTAAAATTATTTTCAGTGTTGAAACATTGCAAGAAATCATGGTGGGCGTATTGTAACCGTTAAACAGTTTTACAACTTCGTGCTACAGAAGTGTAGCGTTGTGGCTGTGCTAAGATGCTGGGCACCGCACCACGATGCTGGTGCAGGCTTCCAGTGCCGCGCGAGTCTCCCTGTGGGCTTCTTTTGATTGCTTGGTCGTCCTGACTGGAGGTGGCAGGCGAGGCGGCGACTCGACGTATTTGTTGTCGAAGCACTGTATATGTTCTGTAGAAGTCTACAACCTTCTTTATTGAGAGAAAATTTATTAACATATTTTTTGTAGTCTTGAGCTAATCTAGGTTTTCATCAGGTAATCTATGACGAAGTTTTGTATTTCTTGTTTTTTTTCTATTAGAAGTTTTTTATTTCGAGAGTCAAACGGACAAAACAGACGATCTCATAGCCCATGAAAGTCGCACATGGCGATGAGTTCACTTTCCTGCGAGTTACTTCTGGAGCTCAATCTTCATGTAACAAGATTCCATTATTTTGTTTTATATTTGTATCATTAGCTATTCTCATTGCACTTTTGAATTTTTATATTTGTGCGGATTATAAAGAAGCCTAAGGTCAAACTTCTTTAGAGTAAAAATAGAATATATCGCGACCATTCACAGCCTCAAGGTATCATGAAATCGTCAAACATACGCTGAAAATATCTCCCTAAATTATGATATTAGGCCTATAACGAGTACAGAAGTTTAGAGCATATGACGTTAGGCGCACGATGCAACGAAGCAATGGTATTCAATAATGAACACAAGAACAGGTCTCATTTATTATGAGGTAGCACCATCTCCCGGACAGCCAACGCCCAAGTTGGTAAAACAAAGCAACAAAGTCTAAGATAATTGCGCGCTGCATTGATTATACGGCCCCACATGAATGGCACGGTGACAATAACACGTGTAACAGAACATACATAATAAGAAGGTATTTCACGAGTTAATAACAAAGTGTCCATACATCAATTGCTGAATGTTCCGGTGGTGATTATCTGAAACTAAGTAGACTGGCCACGTCAAAAGCAGCTGAATACAAAAGCATATTATGAGAATCCATCAACTGGAATCACTTCGACAAGCTAGGGTTACAAGGCCTTTGTCTCACTCACGTCTCAAAACGTGGCAGCGCTCTGCACGAACTGTGTAGATGTGATGTTCATGCAGAGCGCTGCCAGATGTGTAGCTGTACAATACAATCTTTCAGAAAAGTAGTTGGTCAAAAAAGTCTCATAAAAACGGGATAAGTTTCAAATGACCAACACAATGGTAGTTTCCAGAAATTGCATTCACTATTTTAATGCGACTACAACCCATTTACAATCAAAACATCTTTAAAGTTGCATTCTCCCGCTAACTCGACTGTATGGCCAACAGGTGCTATATTTCCACACGAGTTTTCCCGAAGATAATGTCTTCTCAACTCGATTCTTTCTGTCATATGAGTAACCTGATGAGTAATATTATAAAACTCTTTCTGGAAAGCATAACTTCTATATGAGCAAGTGTTGAAGGAAACTACGTAAAAACACGCATACAGGAAATGTAAATCCCAAGAATTTCGAACAGAAACTTGGTAACTCGGAAAGACTATTTCGCCCTATCAACGTCAAGCATGGTTCAGAATAACACGATTATCACGTTCACAATGCAGTATATAATAGGGGAAAAATAGTAATCTCTGGGATCAAACACACTTTCATCAAGTTTAGGACGAGACTTTGTATTTTTGTGAGGCAGTGGCGTGGCTAGCTGTCCGTCAAAGAGCGTACGAAGTTCTTGTACGCCGTCTCGTCCATCAGACCGTCCAACTCCTCTGGTTTGGTAAGTTCCACTTTGAAAAGCCACCCTGAAGAATAAATCAAGTTTCATACAGTGGGGGGAAATAAATATTCGTACACTTGAAAAATCATATTTTAATGTATGTAAGTACACAAACTTAACAGGAAAAGTGATTTAAATTATGTATAGAGATGCATAGTATTCAAAAATACTATCAAAAGAAATTAAATCTCAATGCAACAAAAAACAATGCAACATGTTCACTTTTCGGGGTGAAAAAAGTATTCGTACAAAACAATAAATCCTGTATTCAACCAAGTATTAATTTAAAATAATGCGGATTTATTGTTTTGTACGAATACTTTTTTCACCCCGAAAAGTGAACATGTTGCATTGTTTTTGTTGCATCGAGATTTAATTTCTTTTGATAGTATTTTTGAATACTATGCGTCTCTATACATAATTTAAATCACTTTTCCTGTTAAGTTTGTGTACTTAAATTCATTAAAATACGATTTATCAAGTGTACGAATATTTATTTCCCCCCACTGTATACAACAATTATTACAAGTTATGAGATTTAGTTATGGCATAGTGCGGATGTGTAAGCTTACGTGAGCTGCAGATGACGAATGACTTGGCCCTCCCATAAAAACAGCAAATGAACCGTAATTGAGGCTAGTCACTTTCTCCAAAATTGAATAAATTCGTACAACCTATTCAACTTGGAGATAACCAGACACCAAGTTGCTGTCTAGGTGCACCGATACACATGTACTGATGATAGGATGAGATCATGATGAGATTATTGACTACATTCACAGCAGTTAAAAGGGATCCTATGCAAGACTATGAATAAATAATGCACAATGCTTATGTCAGTTCATTCTCACTTGACATCCCATGGGAATCCAAGTCAAAACATCAAGTGAACGCCATTTTACCCACAAAATGACACGTCTTATATTATTATCTTTATTGGGCAGCAATGAAATTTCTAAGCACCAATGCAGGGGCTTTCATACAGAAATCAACGCGCAATAGTGGAACGAAAATCTCTCCAACACACCTACTTATTCACCATCAAAGACTCACAACAATTTCCATCTACATCTTAAATAATTGACACGGGAAAATATGTATCATATTATATGTTTATTTAAAGATTCCAAAATTAAGGGACCAATTCAACAAATATGAATCGCAATATCTTGATCTCGAGGGTATCCTTGAAGTTGTAAGTATCCAATGCCTTGCACATATCAAAGCCCCCCTGCTCGCAAGGCTCATATCGAAGCCCCCCTGCCCATGCAACTCATATTGAGGCCTTACTGGCCCCCAAGTAGAAGGCTAGACAAATGACACTTTAACATAGCCCTGTACTCAATTTACCACAGCTACACTACATTGTACCTACTGTACAATACTACCTAACAGGGTTGCGTGCCATACCCCTTGGGGATGCATGCATGATAGACTGTAGAGGCCACAGTTGTTTACCCACAGGCATTTCATTCATCTTACACCGGGTTGCATCGTTGGAAGTTTTAGGTAGCTAGTTGAGAATCCATATACACAAACAAAAGCATAAAAACTAAGCTAGAACAATTCAAGATAAAAATCTTCAAATAACGAGCTGAAGAACATGAATATATAGCATACCTTCATCATAGCAGCTCTTGTTTATGAGAGAAGGCTGGTCCTCTGCAGCACTGTTCACTTCAGTTACTCTCCCAGACACCGGGCAGTACAGCTCACTTGCAGCCTTCACTGACTCCAGAGCGCCACATTCATCTATGAATATTTGTTTGTTTTCATGAAAATCCTTTGTATATATTCATGAATTTGACTTAAGACAAGGAGTATATAATTTATTTGAATAAGGAATTTAAAAGCAAAGAAAACGCCAAGGAAATTCACCATATCGATATTGAAAACGTTTCGGAGTCCAGCTCCATCACCAGTTCCACTAAACTAAAAATGAATAAAATCACTTTAAAAGTCAAAATTCAAAGACAGACATAAAACCTAAACAGGACCTAACATAAAACCCTATTTGAATACACCAAATTGCTAGAGAATTAAGCTGCTCCAGAAAAAAAATATATATATATATTTATACACAATAGAGTCCTGCAGAAGCAAAGAAAAAACTTGCACTTAGATGCCCTCATAAATAAAAAAAATGCCTCATAAAAAGTTTTGAAAATGCAATTAGTAGAAAATTCCCAAAATGCAATTATATTTTCTTCAAAGACATTTGAAAACACTCCTGAGCTGCACTAGTACTGTAGATAGTTCAGCAGCTTGTGTCATTGAACACATAACTTCATGCATTAATGGAAATTTGCCTTTCTTAATAACCAGAATTTAGAATGCATTTTTGACTAAATTCATGACATTACTGGCTGCCCAGAGGAGATTTTGTGGATGATGATGATAGCATTGTTATGTAGTCTACAACTGGTAAACTATTTCATACTTCACCAGCCAGTCAATTGTTGCCCAGCAACTTTTTCTTATTAATTTCTCACATTTTTATTTTTTGTTTCACAAATTTGGAAAATAATTGATGAGAGCAAAAGCATCTTTGTAAATATTTTCAATTGTTGCTATAAAAACTTGGCTCCCAATGAGGTGCACATGATAAAAAAAAATATTAAGAACAATCACTAAATAACATTTCACCCTATTTCTCAGATGTCATACTTAACTATATATTTAATGCTTTTCATTGCATTTTCAGCAGAAGTGTACATACATTAAATATACAAACAGGGATAAATGGCACCTTAAATTATGACCAAAAAAGCTTAAAAGGACAACCAGGGGTTTCAGGAAATAATGAGCTGGGCAAAGAAGCTTATGTGGATAGCATGAGTTCAGTTAAAATATGACAAATTGTATTATTCAGTTCAGTTAAAATACTCACCTCCCTGAGAGAACTCAGAATCCAGTTCAGGTAGCTGTGCATAAACAATATCCCCCAAAGCATCTTGGGCATAATTTGTGATTCCTATTTTGCCACTGCTGCCAGACACCTCCACCCACTCATGCTTGTCACTGAACTTTCGACCTGCAAGAAAAAGTCATACATTAAAACTAGGAAATCAGTCTTCATTGATTCATCCTCTATACCTAATTCTATGACCTTTAATCAAAATGATAAATCTTGATTGCAGGCACTATGAATGATTGAAATAGCTGTAAAGTTTTATAATATTTGTGTACATCCTTCATATATACTGGTATATAAATGAGGTAGATTGCATTTACCTTTCCTACCAGCACCTGCCCACTTTCCTGCATTTAACTTTCAGCTCACACACAAAACAGCAGGCCCCCTCCTCTGCCACGATTTTACATGCAAGGACAATAATTCAGTGAGGAATTCTCAAGAGGCATTTAATTAACCAGTACACATAGCATGAAAAAGCCATCACACAACCTATCACAGAGACACAGTCTGAAGTGGATACATCACAATCAGAGTCTGAAGATTGACCTGCATCCACCCAAAAATGGCAGAGACTTCGTGTACTATCCAAGAATTCCACACTGAAGTACATTGATATTTCAACATTGATTTTTCTGACAGGAGTTGATAGCACTGCCTATTAAGTGATAGCATCTGGCACTGTTTAGTAAGGGCGGCCACAGTAGCAAGATACAATGCACAATTACACATTGCATTGAAAATTCTCCAAAGCGCTCCTTTTTGACAATTTTCCAGGCCCATCGTTTTTAATGATTAAGTTTAAGTTAAGTATTAAGTTAAGTTAGTTTAATAATTAAGTTAACCAGTACACATACCATATTTGGGCACAACCAATTGCAGCTGGAAAGGATTACATAACAATCCCATCAACCAATCACAGCTGGAAAGGGATGTCATAAACAAATATGTATACAATGGATTGAAAGTGGAAAGTACCTGGACTTTCCAAGCTTTCAGGTTTTGCTTTTTAACACGTTTTTCTTAACTTAGCTTCGCGTTTGTTTGTTGTTAACATTGACAACAAAAATTAGCCAACTTCTGATTGCTCTAGAGATCTGAAATTCGGCATGCAAGCTATTTTCGCCTACCAATTTCAGATACAATCAAAAAAACTAGCAATTAGAGACCTAAATTAGCTTAATTGAGTAAAGTATATATATATAGTATACCTTCAACCGGGGCTACTCAGGACAGATTTGAACGATTAGTTTTAAATAACAGTTAATAACTTCTTACAATGAAACATTTCATAAACAAAGTTTAGTCTCATTTTATAGCTGATTGGCAGGGCTATCGAATGGCGTTGTCAAAAAAATTCCATATGCTATTCGTAAGGTGCCAGACGCAAAATAGAGATTGTCCCGAGTAGCCCCGTC
>NW_025933648.1:0-459 GCF_000764305.2 Hyalella azteca
AATCGAGAGATTTTAAATATATAATCGATAGCTTATACATAAATAATCGAGCGATAGTAATAAATTAATAATATCGAAAAGTGCAAATCGATAGATTATACATAAATAATCAAGAGATAATAAATTAATAATGACGATATAGTGCAAAGTTAGCACCTCGGCGCGCTGGTGCAGTAGCCCCCAGTTGTAGAGCAGGCCGCTGTACGCTCGTCTCGTCTCCTCATGTTCCTCTAACTTGTCGTTAGGCAATAAACTGCCGAAATATATTGTATTGATAACATAACTCGACAATTAAATCGTCTCTATTTTAGAGGTCCAATTGTTCAGCAGCTTTTATTATCGGAAAAATGAGCTGTAATTATTATACATACGAAATTGTACAGCCAATTATTATTGTACATACGAAATTGTACAGCCAATTATTATTGTACATACGAAATTGTACAGCCAATTATTATT
>NW_025933649.1:0-1931 GCF_000764305.2 Hyalella azteca
GGATGCCATCATCAAATGCAATGATAATTATGAATCACTGAAGTCAGAGTTTTTGATCTATAATTTTGGCAGCTATGGTAATAGAACTGGAGGGATACACAAAATTGTAGAGAGCAATAGAGGCTCAAACGGAATTCCTTAATTTCATCATTTGCAACAAAATTAACCTACCTCTAACTACTTGAGCACACAATCGCCTGCTCAATGCATCAGTAATCTTTGATGCACACAACTTGGCTACATTTAAAATGGCATATATAACTGAGACAGAAAACATCATGAAATAGATGTGTAATTCAGCAGCATGGAAATCAAAGCCATTATTTTAGGAGAGCATTTTTTGTCCAGAACATTTCTATCTATATTAGTGTAAAAGCATAGAAATTTAAATTTTGTGATGTGCATATCAATATTTGTGTACATAGCAATTTTGATTGAATACCAGAGAATGTTTCTTATTAATAATCTTCATATTTGTCTTCAAATTTGTCATAAATGGCATGTGATTTCATCTTGTCCAACAGGTACATTATCACATGCAATATGTCATAAAGCAATTATTTCTAGAATCGTTTTGTAGGCCAGTCTAGACTTAAGATATGCTGCAATTATTATTGACTTCTATAATTATTACTTGTTATTGTTGGACATAAACAAACATGTTACAAAGTATTTTGGTTCTATACTAATTTTCTCTTATGGCAGTTACTCATGGAAAATTCTTCACAGATAGACTTTGATACATACTTTTGATGATGGAATTCACATGACAAGAGTTTTCACATTTAACTTAACTTGTTAAAAACTTGACACATTTAACTTAAGGGGAGCGTCTGGGTCAAAAATCGAAATTATGGCTTTTCTGGTTTTTAGTCTCATCTTAAAGCTTACATTCTAAGCTATCCAACGGTACCAAAACCATCTCTGTACGTTGAATTATGCATTCAGGGCAGATCATGAAAGGGAGGGAGGTGGGGGAGTTCTTTAACAAATTAGATAGGGGAAATTAGCCGCCGAGCACTATAAATAGACTGTCTGCTAGAGCTGAGCTTCAGTAGCCTGACTGGTGTCCTACAGGGTGGTGTGCTAGCAGTCGCTTCCACCATCCTTGACTGGAATCAAGCTCCTGTAACGCTTAGTTTCGTAGCCTTGCTACATTGAGTGGCTATTCCTATGCGCGCAGGACTTTGTCGAGCTGTCCTGAAAAATTAACTTTTTTGTCAAGGCAAACGTATCTCCTTATATAGTTTTGAAGCTACAGCAATGGGAGATATACCATTCGATTCGTAATTAAAATATCTATCGATTCATCATAGATTTCTTCGAATTTTGTAATAATTTTGAAAATATTTTTTAAAAAGGGGGCAGAAATTGAAAAAAAGCAAAAATTTTTTGAAAATTTTTGGAAAAATGCCCCACATCCACAAAAATTCGAAATTTGAAAAAAGCTACAACGAATCGATAGATATTGTCCTTACACATCGAATGCTATGCGTCTCGATGTTGTAGCTTCAAAATCCTAGGAGGAGATAGTTTTCTACGGTACCCCCTTTTTGGCCGTTTTCTAAGAATTTCATGTTTTCTTTAATTTTTATCGAAAAATTCATACGAAAAAAAAGTCTTAGAATTCTGTTTTACATATGTGTACCAGTTTCAAAACGATCCGTCTGTAAACAAACAAGTTTTTACACCACCCAGAAGCTCCCCTTAACTATCACATAGTCCAATTACACTCTGTAATTATGCATATTGACTTAATTTGTATAGTCCATTTATGCGCATTGTTATTAAGTATTGATCGTGCCTATTTTGCGGTTTGGGGGGATGTCCAGAATGCAGTCGCAATGCTCGCATACAGGTTTGTAACCTACTTGCCACAACTAGCCATTCATTAGAAGGCACCGATGGTGATGGCACATCTCAATCCATTA
>NW_025933650.1:0-728 GCF_000764305.2 Hyalella azteca
ATGGCAATGATTGTGGCTGACTTCCAGATGGCAGGGATGTCGGCCTTGGCAAGGGACAGGTTGAAGAGTTCGGTGAGGTACTGGATGCCTCTGGGCATTGCTTCCTAGTCACCACACGGGATCCTTCGTCCACGTTCTTCGACCAAATTCGATCATTTTGAGAGTTGAAGTGGTGTTCAACATTGAATATCTTCTCATCACTAAAAACGAGGTTTGGCAGCGTGCCATCATGAATGCGGGAAAGAAGAATCTTGATCTTTGGAGGCGTTTGTCAACAACTTGAGCAGACAGTTGGTGTTTTTTGACACCATAAAGATGATAAATGATAAATAATGTTAAAGATTAATGAGAAGGTGTAAACAAATGACAAATATCGAGGACAATTATCAATAATTGATTTTGAAAAAAAATGTAACGCTAAATATTGATGACCCTTTATATGCCTTGTAAAGCCTAGTATAGAAATTCAGAATAACTGAGAAATACTTACATATAATAGCAAAACTTCTTACCCAGTATTTCTTCTACTATCGGTTCACAGACAAATCTAGTTTACTGGTAGCAGTCCTAATTTTCGTTCTTATGGATTTGTCCCTATCTATTTTGTCCCTATCTTTATTGTGCCTATCTATTTTGTCCCTATTTATTTACTACAACACTACTCTCGTGTGGCTCCATCACTACTTGGTAGAGGTCTAGCAGTCATAGTTTGGTCGTATTCATTTGAA